>NC_134484.1:467770709-467813209 GCF_040206685.1 Ascaphus truei
CTTTCTCCCTCTGCATACCCCTATAAGGTTCTGATTGGATAAAGGGATAATACACCACTTCCTATTGGTTGGAATAAACACTTGTGATTGGCTAATGGGCGGGACTACTATTTCGTCCTACTCTGGTAATATAATACATAACACAATATCTTTAATGACATAATATTAAAATAGTTTCACACAAAATACATTAAAAATACATAAGAGGTACATAAAAATTCTAACTAATACTAACTAATACATAAAAGAGCTAACTAATTATTATATATAAAAACTGGTTATAATGATTCCAAATGACTGATAGCTATATACTGGGGTTAACTATATCTGAGCTAATATTCAATGTATAACACTCAGAAAAACACATATTTATTACACAATTAACTATAGAAAAACATCCTGTCAACGTCCTGTCAAGCATGTCTATTTTCGATTTAGCTTCTCTAATATTTGTTTGACTATACTTCTTTTCAATAAATTTGTTCTTCAGTACTTCTGATTGTTCCTCATATATTTCTGTCTTACTACAATTTCTTTTTTATCCTCATAAATTGGCCTTGAGGAACATTAGAAATCCACCTTGGGTGATGGCAACTACTATTCAATATATAGTTATTGCTATCTACCGATTTTGAAAAATGTTTTGGTTAAAAATAGTATTTTCTTCAATATAAATCTCAAGGTCTAAAAATTCCACATTGGTCTTACTAAAATTAGATAAGAATTTTAAATTAAAATGATTCGTATTAATATATTCTAAAAATTGTTTTAATAAAATTTCGTCGCCATTCCAAATTAAAAACACATCATCGATGTATCTTTTCCAGAGGACCAGATTTGCACCATAAATTTATATAGAGGTGGACGGAGGGTCTCCTGAGGACAGCGTGTGACGGCCTAAGACGGCGGATGACCAGCGTCAACAAATCCTTAGCGATCCGGCGGACGTTGCGGTTCCTGTGATCTTGGTGGTGCCGGGTAACATGTGAGCTAAGTGCACGATATGCCTAATTTTATCTACACTGATGTACGCAGATATCTTACCTTTTAATATATATTAATAGTTTTGAACATACTTCACCATACTGTATGCGTTTGCGCTTGTTTTTTCTGTTTCAACACCCCACTACTTACCTGTCCTGTCACTAATTATCCATAGCTACAGGGTGAGTTATAAGAAGGTACGCATGCTGACATTACTACCTGTCAGAGTCGGGGACATGACGGTGAGGGAAAATCTGTTGGGACACCCCCCTACCTACCTGTCCAGTCACTGCTATGGGGTCCCTTAGCTATAGGGTGAGTCACGGGATATACGTGTACACTGAAGCACCACCCTCATGTTATACCTGAATGACTGCAGAGTTACACCGTTGCGGGGTATCTATGACGATGACTTATGTTGGCTTGTAACAACAATCAGTAGTTCCGATTTGTTTTCGAGAGATCTGCACTGAAAGCAAAGTTGTTTGCTTCTGATCACCAGCTGACTGGGATACATTGCACCCCCAGGGGGAGTCTGCTGGAACAACTGGACAGCAGCTAATGCCCGTTTACCTCTCCATGCAGGTACATGCTACAAGTATTTACAATTGTGCTAAAATACACAAAATCAGGTATACCTTGGTCCGAACCTGCTCGCACATTTGTAGCCGGTTGTAAGTTTATTTTCATTTATTGTATAATTATTTTTATATTATTTGTCACTGATATTGTTGTCTAATTGATTGCCTGTTCAGCACTATTGTGGGGCTATTTTATCATTTAAAAGTTATACTGCTTCTCAATGCGCCATCTCTCTGCTTTATTTTCCCATACCTTGGCTGTACCTTCCTTCTCTAAATCACCATTGATGTTTTAGGTTTTAGTCATATTATTTAACATTTATTTACCCTGGGACACACATTTTCAGTACATACCTGCCAGCTGACTATATGCTCAGCAGCGAAGCATTCTCTAGATACTACTAGAGGGAGTCAACAATACCAAATATGTATATGTTATGTCAGGGGTGAGCAAATTTTTTATGCCGAGCCCCCCTTTTCATCTATGAAATTACTCGGGCCCCCCCTGCTTGATGTAATCAAAATCACATGACGTCAGCGCACGTGAGCTGATTCAGCCAATAAGGGCGAACCAGCTTTGTGACGCGTCTGCCACGCGTCTACAATCTCCTGCAGTAAGTTTAAAAATCGCTTGGGCTGCAGGCGTGCGCGTGGCGATCATGAGGCGGGGGCCTGCTCTGGCTCCTCCAAGTGCTGGAAGGCCCTGCTACCAGTGAGTGTGCAGCTCATTGGTCTGAAAAGTGAATCACCTCCTCCGGTGTCAGAACACACACTCTCACACTCACTCTCTCTCGCCATTGTGTCTTTCTCTCTCACCTTCCCCCAGTGTCTTTCTCTCTCACCTTCCCCCAGTGTCTCTCTCACCGTCCCCCCAGTGTCTCTCTCACCTTCCCCCAGTGTCTCTCTCACCGTCCCCCCAGTGTCTCTCTCACCTTCCCCCAGTGTCTTTCTCTCTCACCTCCCTCCAGTGTCTCTCTCACCGTCCCCCCAGTGTCTCTCACCTTCTGACCCAGTGTCTCTCTCACCTTTCCCCCTAGTGTCTCTCTCACTTTCCCCAGTGTCTCTCTCTCTCACTTCCCCCCAGTGTCTCTATCTCTCACCTTCCCCCAGTGTCTCTCTCTCTCACCTTCCCCCCAGTGTCTCTCTCACCTCCCCCCCAGTGTCTCTCTCTCACCTTCCCCCCAGTGTCTCTCTCTCACCTTCCCCCCAGTGTCTCTCTCACTTTCTCCCCAGTGTCTTTCTCACCTTCCCCCCAGTGTCTTTCTCACCTTCCCCCCAGTGTCTCTCTCACCTTCCCCCAGTTTCTCTCTCTCTCACGTTCCCCCCAATGTCTCTCTCTCTCACGTTCCCCCCAGTGTCTCTCTCTCACCTTCCCCCCAGTGTCTCTCTCTCACCTCCCCCCCAGTGTCTCTCTCTCACCTTCCCCCCCAATGTCTCTCTCACTTTTCCCCCAGTGTCTTTCTCTCTCACCTTCCCCCCAGTGTCTTTCTCACCTTCCCCCCAGTGTCTCTCTCACCTTCCCCCAGTGTCTCTCTCTCACGTTCCCCCCAGTGTCTCTCTCACCTTCCCCCCAGTGTCTCTCTCTCACCTTCCCCCCAGTGTCTCTCTCTCACCTTCCCCCCAGTGTCTTTCTCTCTCACCTTCCCCCCAGTGTCTCTCTCCCCCTCCCCCCAATATGTCTCCCACCTCTCCATGTCTCTCTCTCCCCCTCCCCCCAATATGTCTCCCACCTCCATGTCTCTCTCTGCCCCTCACCTCAATATGTCTCCCACCTCTCAATGTCTCTTTCTCCCCCTCACCCAATATGTCTCACACCTCTCCATGTCTCTCTCTCTCCCCCTCCCCCCCATATGTATCCCGCCTCTCCATGGGCCTCATGCAGTAAGCGTTGATAAGGGAATTATCACCATTTTATAGCCAAAATTGGGTTTGAGATTCAGTAAGCGCCGATAAGTGCTTGATTTCGCCAGGTTTCGGAGCCGATTATTTTGTTATGGCAAGTCGGCTGCCGATAAGCCTGTTTTCGCCACTGATCGCCACTTTTTTAAATCGGCTGGATTCAACAAAAAAAAACAGCTTATCGGGGCTGATCGGCACTACGAAATTGAGATGTTATGGCCGATTTCTCCCGCCAACTAAAGTTGGCAGTTTGGACGGGAGAACGATCGCTAAGGCTGCCGGAATGGCACTTAGAAAAAAAAAATCTTCTGTACATCAATGGAGTCAATGGAGCGGGGACGTATAACAGTATAGTACTGTTTACGTTTCATTGCTCACAATACAAACGTCATTTGCATTACAGTGTGGGGGGCATTCCCTGCATTGTGTCACGGCTGACGTGTATTATTTGCATAACATTATACTTTTACATGTTTGCAGCATTTGCGGGTCACATTACTCATCATGTGATGATGTGGCAAGGGAAAATACTATACTCAACTCTTAAAGGAGAACCTCACATCATAGCACACATTTTACTGCATTGATCGACAATTGTTTACATGATGTTACACATGTCACACATGTCACACATACACCGTATATTCATGTTCCTTTACATTACACAATGCTTGTAATGTGTCACGCATCTTTAAACGTTCATGTACATCTAAATTCTCATGTTTACATCTACGTTTGGTCCTCCCTATTTTCATGACGTCACTTATTGGACGCGCAATCACATTGCATATTTACATTATAACCGTTGCATTACAAGCACTTCAACCTAACTTATACGCACATGTACAGTAATTCATCATTGGGACACCTTGTAAACTCATTCTATAGCAACTATCCTCATTACACAAATGCATGCATATGCACACGACTATTCATTGTTGGCAACATGTCACAATAACATGGCTAATTACACATGTTACACAAAACTTTTCCCACATCAATCTCAGCCTTTTTGTCTCATTACATGACTGACTCTTGCGTTCACAAGTTTTACATGCATTGCACATGCAACTATTTATTTGCAAGCAATGTTTCTACAAAGCATCACGTCACATCATTGGCAAATATCATCATTCCCTGCAGAATACACACAACAACTGCACACAGCTTGCCACACAAGTACTTTATTATGTTCATGTAAAACCTTGCATTTTACTATGTCACCTGACATCATTATACCTATTTAAAGGACGCCCATTACCTGCTCATTCACAGCTACTCATTTCAAAATGTTGAGATTGTTTAGGAGACGGAGGAACATTCTTTTCTATGACATGCTTGATGATGAAGACAATCATATAGGGCAAGGGAGGGACACACCGAGGGACAGTGACAGGGACAGTGACGCGGATACGACAGGGACAGGGAGAGGGACAGGCCGAGGGACAGGGAGAGGGACAGGAGATCAGAGGAGAAGACAGAGGAGACAAGTTGTGCCTCGTCCGCGTCTGTACAGGGAGAGAACCCTGTTAGATGGGATGAGTGAGGAGGAGATTGTAAGTCGCTATCGTTTGAGTTCAGCAGCAATCTTAGCTCTTTATCAGGAGTTAAGGGGAGATTTAGATTTTTTCACAGCCAGAGGTCGTGCAGTCCCTGGGCTTGTTAAAATGCTGTGCTCATTACATTATCTTGCTTCCGCGTCATACCAGACAACTGTGGGCATAGTGGGCGGGGTCTCGCAATCTACATTCTCGCGGGCCTTGACCCAGTTTCTCTATGCACTCAATAGACGCGCTAGGAATTATATTCATTTTCCTACAGAGGCGACAGAGTGGCTGGAAGTCAGGACTGGCTTTTATAATATAGCAGGGATACCATGTGTGCTGGGTGCAATCGATTGCACACATGTTGCTTTGATTGCACCTAGTCAGAGTGAGCATGTGTACCGCAATCGGAAGCACTACCATTCACTCAATGTACAGGTGGTATGTGATGCCACGATGAGGATAATGCATGTGGTACCCAAATTCCCTGGTTCCAGTCACGATTCCTCTATCCTGAGGAACTCTTCAGTCTTCCATGCGTTCGAAGAGGGACATTTTGAATATGGTTGGCTGCTGGGTGAGTACACATTTACATGTTATAACACAAAACACATTTTTATTTAGGAATGTTGGCATTGTAGAATTTGATCACTAATGTAAGCTTATGTGTGCTCCATTCATTATAGGTGACTCAGGATACGGAATTAGGCCGTGGCTCTTGACTCCGGTGCTAAACCCTCAAACTGAAGCAGAGGAGAGGTACAATGCAGCCCATATATCTACAAGATCTGTTATAGAGAGGACATTTGGCCTACTCAAGACCAGATTTAGGTGTCTGGACAGAACTGGTGGGGCTCTTCTATACAAGCCTCAAAAAGTCTCTGATATTATCCTTGCCTGTTGCATTTTGCACAATGTTGCACTCAGGCACAATGTACAATCAGACCTAGCTGAGCCTTTGGTAGACGAGCATCCCACCCATGTAGCTGCTGAAAATGAACAAACAGCCAGTGGTGGCCAGACACGCCAGAATCTCATCAATTCATTTTTTTCTTGTAAGTAAAAACAGATATGTTCCAAGTTCTACTTTTATACTTACATTATGTTATCTTAAAAATAATGTTTTTTTATATAACCTTCTGTTAGGACACAGATGAATATGGGTTGCACACCTTTCTTTTCTCTGCTGTGTGCACAAAGGGATGTGGCACCGGTATGTTATTGTTGCACAGGTTATATAATCCCTCTTCAATTGTACTTTAGTTGTGTGTATGTGAATACAACTGGGGTAACAAAGCACTAATATTTTAGCATTGTGTTGTTCCTTATGCTAACACAATACACATATTATGCCCATACTCATTCATGCTTCTAGTATGCTTACATACAATGTTATTGGTGCAGTGTAACATGTACATCCATATGATGTGTACACCAGGCTCATTTACATTTTGAATGTGATTAAATATACATGGTGTTGCACATTTAACACCAAATACACACTTTGCTGTGTTGTTTACGGTACTGAAGATGGCATGTCAATGTTTGCAATTTATATATTGTTCCTTTGCATTATAGGTATATCTCCAGTATGACTGATCATGGTATGTATATTTGCTGACATCTCTCATAAGATGTGCCTACCTCAATCTTCCTATAATTATTTGAAGTAAAAACACAACATATTGTTTTAAAGACAAATGTAACATACATGTACTTTCTGTATCATGTATATGCATTTAGCTACTCTTGAGCTTTCATGTGCATTGTATTACAAAATGATTACTCACATTTCATCACATTTTATGTATGTTTCCTTATAAATTCCATTAATGTAATATAGAGGTGTTTGGAGAAAAGGGGATAACTGTACTTATTTGTTTACTTACGGGAGCACATTCATCACTAGCATAGACACACTTTTTAAGACAACTGTTTGTGTCTCTATCAATTGGTGTAGGATCCATGTATAACACCGACAAATGATAACACCAGCTTTATTATGGTAGCTTATATCATCATATTGACTATACTATGTATTTTTAAACGATTAATAAACACCGTAAACTATAGTTAGTTAGGTTAATGAAATATACACAGAAACGTACTTCATAACATGATGGTGATGTCATATTCAGAACATCATGCATTGGAGGGGACCATAACATCTGGCCAGTAACATTATTTGCTACAGTCCCAAACCATTTTATCTACATACCCATGTAACAAGAGATTTTAAATATAAATGGCTACTTGGTTGTAAGTGTCCTTTACATTGGGAGAAGGAGTGGCTCAGTGAGTAAAGACACACACTGGCACTGATAGTTTGAAGCAGGGGAGTCTGGTTCAATTCCCGGTGTGGGCTCCTTGTGACCTTGGCCAAGTCACTTTATCTCCCTGTGCCTCATGCGGCAAAAAAACATTTGTACGTTCCACGGGCCAGGGACCTCAGGCTGAAACATGTGTCTGTAAATCGCAGTGTACAACTAGCAGCCCTATACATGAACATGCTCATATTATTATTATTATTATTGTTACATAGTTTCGACAGTCATACGTTCCATTACACAATAGAATACACAAATGTGTTAGCAGAGTGGGAATGGTTGTTATATAAAAAATACACCATGTCATAAAATGTTAGTAGTCATTAAAGAACACTCAAGAAAAATTCAATAGGCACTATTTTGCAACATCATTATGTTAATTAAGTGCTTATGCAATATAGGCATAAGGGTATCACTTTTTTAATTGTTTGTTAATAAGCGCTGCAAGCAATATAAAATTAGTTCCATATGTAGTATAGTAGTCGGTGGCTCCTCCTCACAATCATCTCATATAAAGGTAGACTCTTCTGAAATCATACATTGATCCGATTGTATCTTCCCCGACATCTCTGAAATACAGCAAACACATGATGGTCAAATATGGCACCTTACTATATATGTATCCGTGACAACGCGTTACACAGCTCTATATGATTGTGTACATACACACGTCACTCATTTATATGTTACAACTACAAGTGTACATCAGTATGTAATTTTTATTATCATTTGTAGCAGCCATAACTATGTATATGAAGTGAACGTTGCCTGTATACTGAAAAATGTGCGCGCACATCTTAGTGTGCGCACGCACTTCACGCTTGGCTCCACTAACTGTTAGCGCATGCGCAAAACAAAGCGAACGTTGTGCGTTCAATACATGTAGAAAATACCAGTAAACATCACATCTTTATTTCAAATACAATGAAGATGAAACTAAAATCATTCTAAACGAGTACATCTGTATTCTTTTAAACCAGACGTGTTTGGACAGAAAGGACGGCCGATAACACAATGCGCAAATGCAATACGTGTGACGTCATGTTAAGCCAGCGTGAAACGCACGCTAACACTCCTCCCACTCAATTAACATTCGGCTAACGCCCAGGGTACGCCTACAAACACTGAGCTGCACGCATCACACACTGCAGTTACCGTTACTATAACAAAACATGACAGCCAATAGGCTTTGAGGCGCGCACGTCGCTTGGGGGCGGGACTTACATCCGTAATCCTTTTTAAGGACGCCTTGGCCCATGACAAGGGTCCCACGTCATACGTGGTGGACCCGGTTTTCAATGTTGTAGATGTTGCATGATAACAAAACAGGTATGTGTTAGAGTTATGGAAAAATTTTGCTAATATGTTTAAAGGGATAGGAAAGTACGTATATGTATACCGTCAGCAATGTGTACTACTCTTTCAGGTTCTACTATATTGTATTAGGAAACAATTTGTTTGTGATCGCTACATGTTATGCAGTCTGCAATGTTACGCTGTATCCACGCATTGAAAGTGAAAATGGTGGATAAAAAAAAAACAAAAATTTAAACGCAGAGTCAACGCATAACGATTGTTATTTACCATTCTTCTAGAATTAACTCTTCGCCTGGCTGCAACTGGTCGCTCCAGAAATGCAAGGCATTTTCATCCACGCTTGACCCAACCGCTGAATCCAGTATGACACATATCTCCTCCAGGAAGCGCTCATAGGAATCGCCACTGCTTTCTTCAAATAATTGGTCGGGAGGTAGGTTCATTTCTTCGGGTTCCCATTCCAATGCATTTTCAGCTGAAAGGCTTGGTACATAATCATAGTACTTTTGTTCTTGTACAATGTGGGTTTCAGGAATGGAGGCTGCAGATATTGCAGCACGTATCGATTCAAACGGATCAGTAGTAGCGGATACATTGCTATTGCCATTAGGAATAAATATGCCTTTCACGACAATATAAGTGCCGTCTTTCAGGAGAAATTGTTTTTCCTGGGCAATCTTCCAGAAACCATAGGTGTGTTGTAGCTTATCCTGGTCACGTTCAAAAAAGTCATTACTTGATAAAGTGAATCTTATTGAGGAATTAAAATTCCGTGCATGCTTACGGTCTTGGTAATAAGGATATTTTGCTCGAATGAAATCATCGATTTGGCGTGTGCTTGCTTTCTGTCCGCGACTGTTCAAGATGGCTTCACAGATCATGTACTTATACCCTAAAAGGGGATTAATATTGGTAACGAATTCATCAGCCATGTCTGAGTAGCACAAAAGCTGTGTGCAGGTCTGTGTTATTTGCTCATCAAAATGAATGTGCTGAATGGCTAACAAACTCCTGTTTTTCCTTGTCAAGGTCATCAAAACGAACTACTTTGACTCCTTATTTCAAACGCCAATTGGCTTTGTAAATCTAATTGGGTTAACAGTTGTGGTTAGTGATATGGGACTGTGGGAGAAACATTTCTCCTTCTTTTATCTCGTTTCTGAAAAACATCCCTAGACTTTGAAATCGTTCACATAGTGGTCTTTGTTAGTTTTCAAAAAAACACTGTGTGAAAATAGTTCTTAGCCAGGCATATCAGTACAAACACACACCTGCAAAAAGAAATGTTTTTTCCCCGCTTACATTTCTGTGTGTATGTGAAAGTCTGGTTAACTCCCTGTCTGCATGAGTTTAAATACGTGTGTATATATATATATATCTAAATATATCTCTCTTATAAAAATATATATATATTTATATATTATATTTTATTTTTTTTAATATTGCAGGAGTACACACAACATTGATGGCAGTAAGTATACCTTGTATGAAACCTATTTAAATGGTGAGAAACATGATTGAATGAAGTAATAAACATTTGTTTAAGCACAATACTGTTAGAGTCTCATACTTAGGATATTTCTCAAACATTATGCCTGTATTATTAAAATAGTGTGCTTTCACAAGGAAGCATGAAGTGTATTAGTTTGTAAAATACATGTATACCAGTTTATATAGTACTATATATATATATATATATATATATATACACACACTCACACACACACTCTCACTCACTCACACTCACTCACACTCACACTCTGTGTGTGTGTGTGTATATATATTTTTGTTATTGAAACAAGAACACACAAATGATTAAAGGACAAAATTAGAATGCCCAAGCAAGGCAAAGGTAAGTAATAATTTACACATAATCCTGCTGTACACGTACAAGAAAGATGTTTGCAGTTACTTAGGTGTTTTTATAAATGCATGTGACTAATATGCATATGCAATTCTTACATCAATTAACACACCCAAATGCAATGTTTTGCTGCAAAGTCAATGGCAGCTTCTCTAAACTTTGCAACTGGTTCCAGGTGGACCATTACTGAACAGACGATTAATACATAAATATTTATAACACTATTCATTAATTGAGTGTTAACATTTCCAAAACTTCACGTGTACAAGAACATACTTGAAAGTTTGGAAACAACACAGTCTTCAGCATACATACAATAGTAATTAGATAATGTGAAGTCAACAAAACAAGGCCAAAGACATATTTTCTGAATTATAACATTTATTTTTTTTGTTCCTTTTGCGAGCGAGTAACAGGCCTGCTTGTTGTCTCTTGAATTTTCCTTTTTCTTTTGCCACCAACTTTAGGCACAGCAGAGCCACTTTGAGTGGCCTCTGGCACTTCACGGGCAGGGCTTGTGGGCAGTGACTCACCTACAGGGCTTTTGGGCAGTGATTCACCTACAGGGCTTTTGGGCAGTGATTCACCTACAGGGCTTTTGGGCAGTGATTCACCTACAGGGCTTTTGGGCAGTGATTCACCTACAGGGCTTTTGGGCAGTGATTCACCTACAGGGCTTTTGGGCAGTGATTCACCTACAGGGCTTTTGGGTAGTGACTGTGAGCAAGTTGGTAGACACTGCACAAGTGATGGTTGGTCTGTTTCATGTGTGTCTTTTGTTGTTTTTGACCAAAAACTGGTCAGTAGTAACTGCTTGTATTTTGTTTTTGTGGGCTCCTTTGTAGGTGTCAGCTGCTGATTTTGTACAGATGGCAGTGGTAGTATGTCGTCAGGAACCTGCACAGCAATCTCTGCTACTTGACCGGTAACATTTGGGCCTGGTGAATGAATATCAGATGAATGTGGTGAAAACTGACCTGCATGAACAGATCCTGGCTGGGAGGTGTTGAATTGTGGTACATTAGTCATTCTCCAGTAATTAGCTTGTGTTTGCTGAACAACTAATGCTTCGAATGAGGTGTTGATTTTTTGCAACTGTTTCGGCACTTCAATGAAGACTCTGTGGAGATGTGCCAATTGTGAAACTGTTTCTTCCTGCAGTGCAATCATCCTTTCCAGCACTGTCATGAAGTCAGAATGGCGACGATTTTCTGCTTCCACAATTTTTCCCTCAGAAGCTACAATTGCATCGTATGTCGTATTTGCTGGACGATTTGCCGGTAAAACAGTTTCAATTGGAACGTCTTCATGGTCACTTGCTTCTATTTGTGTGTGTATGGCGGTGGCGTTATCATCATCATCATCATAATCCTCTTCATCATGTTCTACAAATAAATGTACAAATTATTAAATGTCATGTTAATCTCTGCTGTGTTACTATGTAATTGTACTGTGTCATAAGTAACAACTAACATGTTTCCATACGTTTTATAACCTCACATTAAAAACTACCTTGACTTAAGAATAATGTTTGGACTCAGTATGAAATATGAGTGAATGAAAACTTGCTGTAAACTCACAACTCCTACATGATAGTTAACATCACTAACACAATACAAGTTGCCTTACACTTCATTTTCACTGACACTAAGTAATCCTATTTAAAGAAGATGTGCAAAACAAATAATGAACATGACAACATAACATATAGAAGAGCACATATTATATGGCCACCAACTGATACACTCACCTTCTAGGTGTGTTGAGCTGGCTGACCCAGGTGAAGACACTTGTTCAGTCTCAGGTGACACATGTCCTTCAGGGGCAACTATATATAACAATAACATAAGTTTTACATTTACATGTGTAAATATTGAACAAACAGTTATTGTATGTTCTGTATTTATGAGTATCTAACAGCATAATTTCCTTAACCCAAAATGTGTGTGTGAAAGTGAACATAAATAGTTGTAATAACAATGTACATGCCTGTGTACTTAGAAGTTTTGAGTTCCCTAACATACAACATACTATGGTTCTGCAGTAATGCGTGAGGAAAAATACATTAAATTTGTACATAAAAATCATATGTTGTGTAGTGATATCAGTATCATAATGTACATAACTATCATGAGATGACCATTCACAATGGTTATCATGAAGGTGGTCATATTGCAAAAAGTGTTGTTTTTGGTAGAGGATATGTGTGGTACATTAATATAAGATGTGGCACACCTGAATGTGGCTGTGACTAAACAAGACAACACATGCAGTGTGTGATAATGTGTCGTTGATAGTAGTTCAACTATAGATATGAGTGAACTAATGTGTGACGTACGGTTTGATAAGTAATGAGTTGTTGGGGCATTTAGTAGCTAAAGTGAAGCTTTCCAATGAGTGTGATTAACTTCAGTTGTGCTAGTGAGGTTGTAAGAACGGTTTTCCCTTCCCCAAAAAGCCTAATCAGCCACACCTTTCAATTACTTGAAACAGGTGAAAATGGTGTGAACTAAGTTGCCCCTAAAATGAGGCTGTAATTAGTGTGTGTGCTGAACCCCACCCCCTCTGTTGAAGTGTATGCTGTGATGAGATATTAATTGCAGCTGCTTTAACACAATGGTAGATGAGCTAAATAGTCGTGTGCAGTTTTGAAGTTATGAAAACAATGACATAAAATATGATACGTGTGCCTCATTATGCTGTCTGTATATGACTTAAATCAAAAATGGACCTTTTCATTAACAACTATAGATGTGTTAGTGCAAGTGATGTTTGTAGGCCGTTGCATGCAATATATTTGATGCATGCTTAAAATAGGCAGTAATGTCATGTTTGTCGGAGTAAAATAAATAAAATACACAATAATATTCTACATATTTCTGTTCTGTACCTGTAGCTAGTAATAATTTCTGATTAACATGTGTTACACATGTGTACTACCCTGTTGTTCCCCATCTTCGCCCACCATCAATTGCTTCCACTGCAGCAATGCATTTTGGGAATTCACATGTAAATGAGCACGCAATGGCACGTGCTATATTAGTTACTGCTTTTAGTAGGACTACAACATATATGTCTATTTTGAGATATATATGTATACAGAATCAGACATATACATATATAGATGCAGGTATGCTTATATTGTGAAGACAGTATAAAAAGCAGTGTAACTATGCAAAATAACTGTAAGCAACGACACGCCTAGTACAGTAATATTTCTCACCTGGTGGAAATTGTGAGGGGTAAATTCCTATATCACGGTCACCAGGTAAGCCTTCCACGACGACGGGAAGTAATTTTGCCCGAAGCAGCTCCTCCAATGGACTTAATATGAGACGTTGTGGTGTGGGCCCACCTCCAGTGCCAGTAGCATGCACGCGTTGGTGTTGTATTTTCTTTTTCAATTTGGACCTAATATCATCAAATCTCTTGTGACAATTCCGCTTGTCCCTCACATGATTCCCACACGCATTGACACCAATGACTATTGTGTCCCACATTTCTTTTCTGCTTGCTGAACTTGTCCGCCCTTGAAAAACATATCAAATATATGAGGTAAATGAATAATAATATAAGCACCAGTTTCCTACACTGCTAGCTGTTCCAAGAGATAGCAAACATGCTGTTTTATGTGTAATATGTGAAGCACATGAGCATTCACTACTAAACCTATACATGTAAGCAAGGTTGCATTCATATTGTATGCAGTTATGGCAAATTGACCGCCTGTGTTTAGTTGTCCTTGTAAGGCATGATAAAAAGCTGTGTTTCCAGACTAATTAACATAGAAAGATATTGTGAAGCCATATTTGCATATGAACAAAACTCAGATGACCTAGGATCACATGTATTTGAATAATAAATGTAAATGTACACTTACCTAGTAAATGTCCATATATACTGTCATAGTGCTCCAGAATGCCAGTGACAAGAGCTGTATTTTCCTGGTCATTGAAGCGAGGATTACGTGGCTTCTCCACACGTTTCTTCCGAGCAGGTTTAGGGTCAGAGCTTGGCTGGTGCTGACTGGACTCTCCTTCTTCCAATGGAAGAGCCTCCAAAAGCTGCCCACCAGCAAGCACGCCACCACCATCCACCCCATCAGCAACTGCGCCACCAGCAGCACTCCCAGCACCAGCACTCCCACTCCTAGCACCAGCACTCACACTCCTAGCACCAGCACTCACACTCCTAGCACCAGCACTCACACTCCTAGCACCAGCACTCCCAGCACCAGCACTCCCACTCCCATCAACAGCACTCCCACTCCCAGCACCAGCACTCCCACTCCCAGCAACAGCACTCCCACTCCCAGCAACAGCACTCCCACTCCCAGCAACACCACTCGCAGCACCAGCACTCCCACTCCCTGCAACACCACTCTCACTCTCAGCAACATCACTCCCCTGAACAGTACGTTCACTCCGACGCGTACTCGCACGAGTAGCACTCCCACTCCCACCAGCATCACTCTTCCCACGCTTTGCGGGCATACTTCCAGCACTCACAAAAAACAGACAAGAAATGTACAGGCAATCACACGAAACACTTCCACATATAAAACAAGACAAAGATGTAAACAAAACAACAATGGACAAAGCTCACCCAATACACAACAAGTCTCTCAGTCAATATGCAAATGTTCAAACAGCCAGCTCTGTGCGTCTCTCTCTCTCTCACTCCCAACAACACAGAGAATGAATAGCAGTACACGTTGCCTTTAAATATGGCGCGCAATCCAAAACATGCTTGTTTCGCCTGATTCAGCAAGATTTGTGATTGGGCAACCTATCAGCACCGCGCCACGCACGCCGATACACCTGTGTGTGATCGGCTAATCATCGTGAGAGTGGGCGGATTTGTTTTCGGGTTGATTTTGAATGTATTCGGCACTTACTGCATACGGAGAGGAAAAAACGCCAATAACATGACTAATCGGTAAGATTGCCGATTTCACATAATCGACGCTTACTGCATGAGGCCCCATGTCTCTCTCTCCCCCTCCCCAATATGTCTCTAACCTCTCCATGTCTCTCCCCCCTCCCCCCAATATGTCTCCCAAATCTCCATGTCTCTCTCCCTCTCCATGTCTCTCTCCCCCTCCCCCCAATATGTCTCCCACCTCTCTATGTCTCTCTCTCCCCCTCCCCCTCCTCTCCATGTCTCTCTCCCCTCCCCAATATGTCTCCCACCTCTCCATGTTTCTCCCCCCCAATATGTCTCCCACCTCTCCATGTCTCTCCTCCCCCCAATATGTCTCCCACCTCTCCATGTCTCTCTCTCCCCCTCCCCCCCATATGTGTCCCACATCTCCATGTCTTTCTTTGTCACACACACACACACACACACACACACACACACACACACACACACACACACACACACACACACACACACACACACACACACACACACACACACACACACACACCTCATCACCGATATTCAGGAAGTCAAAGCCTGTTGCTGCATGAGCTATGCAGCACAGCGCCACCTAATGGCTGCAGGAGAAATTGCAGCTACAGAACTGCCTTTCTCTCTGCAAAATCACCCCGCCGGCTGCCCCCCCACCCCTAAACAATCTTGCACCCCCCGTTTGCGCACCTCTGCGTTATGTTACTATTTATAGTGTGGGCCCATCAATATTTATAAGTTTATACGTTGTTTTATATGTGTTACCGATATTTTATCTAGTACGTAGGACATAATAAATAGTTTTTCATTTTGTTACTACCACTGGTACTCTCCCTCACTGACAGGAGCTTTCCTTGGCCATTCTGACATTTTTTGGTTACTATACCAATCTATTCTGACTACATCAGCATAGACTTAAATACCCGTTATAGTTAAGCAGAAAGTGCATGCTATTAGGGGGCTTTTTTCCAGAGTCCACTCTCCTTCTCCGGAGAGGGGCTAGGACCCTGGTTTGTGTCTACTTTCAAGATGTGGTAATCATGAAAAAATGGAGCCCAGCACATCGAAAATAGAGAGAATTCGATGGGTAGCAAATAAAGGTCATTTTAGTGAGTTAAAGAAGTCGTAATAGCATCCAACGTTTGATGCATAACCCCTGACGAAGGTGCTTGTATGCACCGAAACGTTGGGTGCTACTATTACTTCTTTAATGCGTTAAAATGACCTTTTCTGCTACCCATTTAACTGGCTCTCTTCTGCTTTTCACATACGGTATGCTACAGTACTGTATATGAAGGAAGACAAGCACCGTCCGACATCAAGAGACTATCTTTGACAACACATTGAGGTATTTAGGATTTGTTCCCTCATTATTCTTCAAATGACCTACAGCCAAGAATGACATAGCAGAGGAATTCTCAGAGTTTTATACAAAATTAAATCATGTAAATAATACAGTCACCCCCCCCCCCAAAAAAAAACATCCAATTCAGAAATGATTTCTAAATACTTAGAAAAAGACTATCTTCCAAAACTAATGAAAGAAGAACTCTTGAAACTCAATGATAAAATAAATAAAACTGAATTAGCAGTCAAATCATTAAAATCAGCTAAATCACCTGGTCCAGGTGGGCTCTCAAATACCTATCACACAAAAAAAAAAAATTTTTTCAAAATCCTAGCACCCTACCATGGAGACTTATTTTATTCCTTTCTAGAGGGAAAAGAGATGCCAGAATCTATGTCCAGAGCCAACATAGCAATCTATATATTAAACTCAAAACTCAAACTCAAAAGATGTTTGTCTGTGGGTTTGTGCTCGCTCTCATTGGCTGTCATTGGCCGCCAAGCTCTCCCATTGGCTGACTGCGGGGCGGGCCTTGGCTGTCATTGGCTCTCTTTGCCTGACTACAGGGCAGGGCAGCAGGAAAATTACATCCCGGGCAACGCCGGGTATATCAGCTAGTGATACATAAAAAGGGAAAAGGTTCAATGAGCTGTGGTAGTTATCGCCCAATATCCCTACTAAATACAGACTTGGAGATTTATAGTAAAATATTAGACTAAATAAAATCACAGCTGATTCGCATAGCGCAGATAGGTTTAATCAGTGAGATACAGGCTTACGATAATACCAGGAAAATCATAAGAGCAAAAAAAAAGGGGGGGGGGGGGGGGAGAAAAACCCGCTCTGCCCATTGACTTCACTCAGTTCCCAAAGATAAATGGTGACAGGGTTATTGATCAGAATACCTCCCAAACAGGTCATCACAGACACAGTGAATGCACTGAAGCAGACAGGGTAATCACACAGCTGCTGCCCCTGTAGCAGAAAAATCCAATCAAGGATCCTCTCCTATCAATTGGTGCAGACATGGAGAGTGCGCGAAAAACGAAATCAATTTTAATTCCACCAAAAGGTAAAGATAGTAGTGCTGAATCATCTGAAGGAACGTACGGACACACAGTACATATAATAAAATAATCAGTTATAGCAACCCCAATCTTGGAACAAATGTTCAACAGGGATAACAATTTGAGTGACAGTCTGGTGTCATATTTAGTCAGAGCAATCAGGAGAAAGTGTTGCTTTGATCAGGCAGCTGCTCATGAGGGTGTCTGTCTGTAATAGGTCTGATGCCACCTGAGTCTGACAGCTCTGATTGTCTGAGGAAAGCGCAGCTGTTAAAGTTTACAGCTTGCTCTAATCAGTAAACCCATAGTAACATACTAACACCTAGGTCATAATGAAGTAACAGAGGAGCCTGGCATTCAAAAGTTAGAAACTCAGCTGTTTTGCTGCCAGATAGTATAGCTACTCTGTATCTGAATCTTGCTAAGCAAACTGCACCCCAAAACTGGAACAACCTACCAGAGACTCTCACATCCACCACCAGTTTAAGTTCTTTCAAATCTAAGGCTGTCTCACATTTTAATCTGGTCTGTAACTGTTTCATACGCTCATAATATATATTTTCTTTAACTGTGCACGCAATGTCTTCTATATAATGTATAACCTGTTCATTTATGTAACTGTATTTGTAACCATGTATTATTTGTTTTACTCTGTGCCCAGGACATACTTGAAAACGAGAGGTAACTCTCAATGTATTACTTCCTGGTAAAATATTTTATAAATAAATAAATAATAAATAAACCCCGATTATAAGGGATACACAACAGATACAGTAACTGGTGTAATGAATATGGCAGAAATTAAGTATTTTTTTTAAGCAATCTGGCACACGAGATGTTAAGGTTGGATACAATTTGCCTTAAAAATACATGAATTGTTTTTATGGCCTGTTAAACACCTTACCAGTCCTGTGGTTTATGGGACTGATGGTATCTTGAAATAAGGGCATTTGTTTTTTTAGGTGGGGGAGTATGGAGGGGGGGGGGGGGGTTGAAGTATAATCTCTGATATCTTTCTCCTGCAAGAATAGATGTTAGGTGATGTTTTCCAGGTAAGGGGAGCGCAGGATATTCACAGAGTTGGTATGTGTGTATATAAGGCAAAAGGTGACACATTGTGTGCTCATTTGCATGTCATTTCCCAGAATCCCTTGCTGCAGTGGGAGCACTGTATGCGAGGTGATAATGGTTGAAAGGCAGGGTTGCAGACCTGTCTGAGACACGTGAATGTGCTCACAAGTGATATTCTTTATTGGCGATATGCTAACGGTGGAGGTTTTTTGTTGCCTTTTTCACCCACCATAACTTAAAATGTGATGGTAAACCTACCCAGCCTAGAAATATTTCAAAGCAAGTATAAACCAACCTCACTCTGATGATACCCATCAAGGTTGAAACATGTCTGTGAGTGGTTTGGCTTGCTTTGCTAGTCCCATGCTGTGCTTAAAAGCTGTGTGAACGGCGATGCATCAGCTTAAATGGGCTCCATGTGAATGGATATTCCATGCAAAAGGTGACACATTGTTTGCTCATTTGCATGTCATTTCCCAGAATCCCTTGCTGCAGTGGGGGCACTGTATGCTAGGTGATAGTGGTTGAAAGGCAGGGGCACAACAAAGGGTGGAACCCGCTCTACCGAGTGTGATAGGTTAAAGATCCAGACAGGTGCACTAGGGCAATGAAACCTATACAGAAGAAAGAGAGAAACGCCGGCGGAGTAAAGGCACTACCTGCCGGATAAGTCCCTATAGCACGCATTCGATGTCTGTGTGGGGGGAAGGTACCTACATATAGTTAGAGACAACCGAGGAGAGTAGTGGTACTGGTCCGTTGTGTATTGTATAGTTGTAAAGTTAAAACACTATTTATTAAACTGCATTAAAATAATAGGGCCAGATAAGATAAGTGAGAACAATAAAATCATATTAAATAATAGCAGTAAGTGCTAATGAATGATTAAGGCAGTGGGTGACCAGTTCAAGTGAGTTAGGTCAGTATATACCACAGTTTGCCTCTAGTGAGGTCACACAAGCCACACTCAGCCACACTCAGCTAAGGGTATGGTGACCCTATATATACACTGTAAATATTACTGTATGGTCATTTGCATGTCTTAGACAGGTCTGCAACCCTGTCTTTCACCATTATCGCCCACACACAGCACTTCCACTGCAGCAAGGGATTCTGGGAAATGACATGCAAATGAGCACACAGTGCCACCTTTTGTCTCAAGCTCATATTACACGAGCAATCCTTAAGCCAATGCATGCTGCTTTAAACACAGCTTTTAAACACAGGCTGGGATGAGATGCAAAGCCGTAAACCCAAAAGGTGGCACTGTGTGCTCATTTGCATGTCATTTCCCAGAATCCCTTGCTGCAGTGGAAGTGCTGTGTGTGGGCAATAATGGTGAAAGACAGGGTTGCAGACCTCTCTAAGACATGCAAATGAACATACAGTAATATTTACAGTTGCTATATGCTTTACTGGGGAGGGTTTTTGTCACTTTTTTTACCCCGCATAACCTTAATAATTGTTGTGAATAACTACTCTTGGTCTCAAACCAGCATAGCCAGCACAACCAACCTCCCACTGATGATACCCATCAAGGTTGAAACATGTCTGTGAGTGGGTTTACTGGCTTTGCATCTCATCCCAGCCTCTGTTTAAAAGCTGTGTTTAAAGCAGCATGCATTGGCTTAAGGATTGCTTGTGTAATATGTGCTTGAGACAAAAGGTGGCACTGTGCGCTCATTTGCATGTCATTTCCCAGAATCCCTTGCTGCAGTGGAAGTGCTGTGTGTGGGCAATAATGGTGAAAGACAGGGTTGTGACCTTTTGTCACTTTTTTTACCCACCATAACCTTAATAATTGTGGTATATATACTGTATATATATATATATATATATATATATATATATATATATTTTTTTTTTTTTTTAAATGTGTTACCAGGAAGTAATACATGGAGCGTTCCTCTCGTTTTCAAGTATGTCCTGGGCATAGGAGTTAAAATGACAACTAATACGTGGTTACAAATACAGTTACATACGTGAACAGGGTATACATTATATACAAGACATTGCATGCATACTTAATATAATATATATTATGGGCGTATGTAACAGTTACAGACCAGATTAAAATATGAGACAGCTTTGGTTTGAAAGAAACGGCTGTGAGACTCTCCGGTAGGTTGTTCCAGTTTTGGGGTGCACGGTGAGAGAAGGATGAGCGGGCGGATACTTTGTTGAGCCATGGGACCATGAACAGTATATATATATATATATATATATATATATATCTCAAATTATCAAATAAAAAGATCACTTGTGAGCACATCCAAATGTTTTAGAAAGGCCAGCAAACCCTGAAAAGTCTGCAACCCTGCCTTTCACCATTATCACCTAGCATCCACTGCAACAAGGAATTCTGGGAAATTGCATGCAAATGAGCACACAATGTCACTTTTTGCCTGAAATCCCTTTTTACATGGAACCCTTATAAGCTAATGCTCACTGTTAACACAGCTTTTAAGCACAGCATAGAAATCAGATGAAAAGCCAGAGAAACCACTCAAAGACATTTTTTTTGTAAGCCCGGGCGGTGATAATGATCACTCAAAAAAACTGTGCCTCGTGGTCCACACAGGGTACCAGGTGCTCCCTACTTGTGACAGTCCTCTCCAAAGATCGGTCCAGTCCTTGATCTATCCAGTGTGTCTTCAGCCATGAGGGCCCAGAAGATGTCTGGCATGTTACATGGAGTCTTCATCTGAAGAATCAGGCTCCTCTTACTCTTTCCCTCCTCGGCCAGAAGGCCAGGCAGGTAAGTCTGAGTCCTCTCGGGGTAAACCCCACGCAATCTTTTCTCTCCGAAGACAGAGGGGCGATTACAGACCGGCACATAGTCTTTACTCTCTCCGAAGAAAGACTGGTGACTAATAACCAAACGTGTGTAACGTGTAGCTCACCACAAACAAAGCGCAACTGTGGTGCTGAGGCAGGGAATTGAGTAATGCTGACCTACAGCCACGCGGGCGCGCCTAGGATGTAGAGTAGTTGTTCAAGCCAGGCAGGGCCGCCAACAGCGGGGGACAAAGGGCACTGGCGGCCCGGGCCTTGTGGGTCAGGGGATCCCGTCCGTCCGGGCCGCCTGCGCGGCAGGGCACCAGTTAATTAAAAAAAAAAATAACCTATGTGGCGCCGGGTCTCACTGTTGGCAGCGCCGGAAATAGGGTGGGTTAAGGCTTCCATTTAAAAACCAAAATAAAAATAAATAAAAAATATATATAAATAAAAATAAGGAAACAATTAATATGATAATTGTACCTATTCTATATGATAGTACCATAAATCCTACGTTTGTAATAAAATATTAAAAGAGATAAATCATGGGTACCTGTAGTGACCCTAGGAGGAATATTATTGAACGCAAGCAAGGAAAGAAAAAGAATGGATAAATGACCCAATGTGTCTAACAAAAAGCTAATAATAATGATATCTATATATCGTAAATATACTATATATAACATTATTGTATGATTGATATGTGAATAATAATGAATATGTCTTTCTTTGCTTAATAGCAAAATGTTGGTGTGTGAAGTCTAATTATTTGACTAAAATGATGTGAAATTAATATGGGAAATATGAATATTAATGTGTATTTAAAATTTTGTGTTTAGTAACAATAATCAATAATTATACTAATTTGTGATGTCATAATAAAATAAAAGAGTGAAGTGTAAAGTGAATGTATCAAGGGACTCTCATTGTTTATGCCCCCACAGAGGGAGCATACCTAAATGTGCTCAAAACCAGACCTCTGTGGAAAGCTACAACAAGTAAAAAGCAGAACAAAGAAAAACATAGGAAACTTGAAATGTATGATTGTACAAAAAATAAAACTATAGTACTAACATCTAGACACTCGTTTAGACCTTTTGGAATTAGAGTGTTAAGTGTGTATATCCAAAAGGTTTCTTTAAGATTTAGGGGCCTATGCAGAGAGCAGCGCTAGAAATAATTGGAGAGTTTAAGAAAAAGTAGCTTTAATGGAGAGTTTTTTTCTCCATATGCAGAAATGGGCGAAATTCGCAATTTATGGCATGAATGCGTGTGGCGAGTTTAAAAGGGAGAGATGCGCGCTGCAGAAAAGTGAGAGAAAAAAATCGCGCATTTTTTTTTTTCCCTATGGCCGGCAAGCTCCAGCTTCTTGCCAACTTTTTTTGGCGGAGGTAATTGTAGAAAATCGCGCCATTTTCTTGGCGCGAACAGCCGCTAGATGGCGATCGCGCCTTTCTGAATTCGGATATTTTTAACACTGGCGAGATGTAGGTTCTCGCCAGCCGCGCGGCGAGATTTATAAATAGAAAAAAAAATGGCGCGTTTTTCGTACCTCGCCATTTTCTGCTGTTTTCTGCACGAATTTCTCCAAAAAATGGCGAGATTTACTATAGCGCTGCTCTCTGCATAGGCCCCTTAATCTTTTATATCTATCCCCACTAAGCAGTGATACTGGAATGGCTTCTATACCCATTAAAATGAGTGAAGTAGGATCTTTATTATGTTTCTCCATATAATGCCTGGATAGGTGATGAGATTGTAAGCCATGAATAATATTGCGACGATGTTCCACGAAACGTGTGCTAAGGGTACGTGCTGTACGCCCTATGTAACGAAAACCAGAAGGACAACTAATGCTATAAACAACGAAAGTGGATAAACAGTTGATCCTGCCCTTAACTGGGATTATAGTCCCATTGGGATTTGAACCTACAGTATTTGTTTTCTTCAGATGTTTGCAAGTTAGACATCTTGTTCTCCCACATGAGAAATTTCCATGTCTAGACTTGTCTTCTATATCAAAATTTGTTGTACTTTTTAATCTACTGGGGGCTACCATAGTTTTAATATTGCGTGCTTTTTGATATGCTAATGGTATTTTTGGAGGTAGATTTCTACCAATGAAAGAGTCCTCTAAAATAATCGGCCAATGTTTGTTTAGGATGGTTTTGATTTTCCATGAAGCATTGTTGAATTGTGTAACAAACATGGGTATTTTTCCGAATGAACTGTTATCTTTTACCCGATCCTTGCCTGACTTATCCAAAAGACTTTGACGTGAAATCTGACCTACTTGTTTGAAAGATCCTAAAATTAGAGCTTTCTTGTAGCCCTTAGCTAGAAATTTGTCTATGAGAACCTGGCCCTGCATTATGTAATCTGAATCCTACGAATCCTAAGAAACTGTCCCCTGGGGATGTTGTCTAATCATTTATTATAATGGTTACTATTGTTATGCAGAAAACTGTTAGTGGCCACTTGCTTGAAATTAGTTTTTGTCACAATCTGATTGTTAGTGTCTATAGAAAGTACTAAATCCAAAAAAGTAACTTGTATTTTATCCACCTCATATGTGAATTTTAGATCCATATTATTTGTATTGAATGAACTCAAAATGTCTTTAAGAGTATCTAAATCCCCATCCCAAATGATAAGCAGGTCGTCTATGAAAAGGCCATAGAAGACCATACCTGCCACCAGCCGTAGATCCTCCCACAATCCCATGTAGAGGTTAGCATAGCTGGGGCGAATCTGGTCCCCATGACCGTTCCACAGATCTGTAACAAATAACAAATTGTATCTATGCCATCCTCAAAAGATTAACAATGATAATCTTAAATAGCCTTAAATCAAATCTAACAAAATACAAAGGTGTGTTTTTTTTTAATATTTGTAAATATATGTTTAACATTCAAGTACCATGATAATGGTTACTTTAACATTGGTTTTTCTATACTCATCCAGCTCACTGTGTTTCTAATCAAAGTAATTAGCAATCTCACTTGTATTTCTTTTAAGATCAAGTGTATAACATTATGTAATTATATGCTGTCTCCATTTGATTGGTCAGGGGATATATTTAAACCCTGTTCCGGTCCAACCTATTCATTAACCCCTGAATAAGTCAGAGAAAGTCCGAGGAAACGCGTAGGGATGGTATTATTGCACATGATTTAGTGCTCATTTGACTCCTACTAGCAGTCAAGAGGTTTGAGCAGGCCAAACATTGCTCCGGTACACTGGGACTCTTTCATTAGAGGGAACCTGCGCCACAGGATTGTGGTTGACGGAGGAATTTGAAACCTGTTACACCACTGATGAGGAGTGACGACATCTAAAGTATCCCCAGCGTAAGAGCGGAGACGTGGCGGCACCTCGAGGCTACTCCTGTATATGAGTATAAACTTATACAATGCTGTTTTATATCGTACCCTTGTGAGTTTTGAATCGTCTTCACACATGTTTTATTACATTTTTAAACGTTATCACACGAAGATCGGGCGCTTTTTTCTTCTCTTTTTTCTTATGTTCGACAAGGGAGTTTGTTGCACCCAAGAAGAAAGCTGCCAGCATCTTTGTTTCATTTGAGATCAACACAGGTCACACATTTTTTATTAGATCCACTCACTTAGTATACATATATATATATTTGGACAATAATATACACATATATATTTTTCACATATATTTTTTTCACTCATAATTTTTATTTTTTCAATTTTTGTATTTTCTATTTTTATATTTTTTAATTATATATTATTTTTGTTCAATTATATTTGCATTAAGCCAGCATTGTATTTAGATTATTGATCATTATATGGGCACATAATTTTTGTTCATTATTACCTTATTAGCTAAGTTAGTGGTATTTATATTGATTTATTACAAAATCATCTTCAATTCAATATTCCTGGTTATATCCTTGCATTTAGGCGCAGTCTGTTTCTTTTATTTATATATATATATATATATATATAACATACACAGAAAACGAATACCGCATACACTACCAATAAATATTGCAATGTCAAAACCTACCTAAATCAGAAAAATATATCTGAAAAAGTTGTAACAGAAAAAATAAACACTGTAGGTGGTGCTAGAGGAAAAAATGAATATGGAAACACAAAAAAAGAAAACCTCTAAAGTAGCACTCAGACAAATGTTTGCAAAAATAGAAAAGGTACTTTAATTGAATCAAAAAAATAACAGACATACAAACAACTAACTGAAGAGCCTGCCTGACTAAAAAATAAGAAAAATAAGTGGACAAAAAACAAAGAAATATACTAAGACACAATATAATAGACCCAAAAATATGGAAGATGATATCCTCAAAATACTAGCTCACTGAGGGAACCGAAATTCCCGCAATGAAGCAAAACAGACCGGCCGGTCACCATATGTATAATAGGCTTAAAGACATCATAGGTCTACAAAATTAAACATGCAGAAATACACAAAAAACAACATAAGTGCTGTACTAATGGCAGTATGAATGTAAATTACAAAATATAAACCTATTGTCACACAGATAATACTATAGCAAGGGAGACCTATAAATGAGTTCATTTAGTGACCCAAATACATAAATGAAAGCAAATGGGAAAAAGGAAAATGGGATGAAAAATGATACTCAGCTCCTTGGTACAATTGTACTGCAATCATAGGTTAGCACAGCACAGTCCACTATAAAGTCCATCCGTGTAGGACATTATGATAGTCCAAAATAAAGCATAGGCAGGCAGGGTCAGCAGCAGCAAAAATTAAAATTTGTTTATTTTTGTAGACCTATGATGTCTTTAAGCCTATTATACATATGGTGACCGGCCGGTCTGTTTTGCTTCATTGCGGGAATTTCGGTTCCCTCAGTGAGCTAGTATTTTGAGGATATCATCTTCCATATTTTTGGGTCTATTATATTGTGTCTTAGTATATTTCTTTGTTTTTTGTCCACTTATTTTTCTTATTTTTAGTCAGGCAGGCTCTTCAGTTAGTTGTTTGTATGTCTGTTATTTTTTTGATTCAATTAAAGTACCTTTTCTATTTTTGCAAACAATTGTCTGAGTGCTCCTTTAGAGGTTTTCTTTTTTTGTGTTTCCATATATATATATATATATATATTATATTATATTTATATTATATTATACATACATTCCCAGTAAGATATACTATATATATATATATCTTACTGGGAATGTATGTATAATATAATATATACACACACACATTCCCAGTAAAAAAAAAATATATATATATATATATATTGGGTGGGTGGGGGTTTTGTATGCATTTGGGGGGGGAGGTTGTATATACTTGGGGGGTGGGGATTTTTTTTTTTAAAGTATTTGGGGGTGGGAAGTTTTTTGCATTGGGCGGGAAGTTTTTTGGTATATACAGTATCTTGTGGGGGAAATTGTGTGTGGGAGCCGGAATGAGTGAGCGTGAAGTAATTGACGGAGGGAGAGAGGGGGTGAGTGAGGAAAAGGGGCGAGTAAGATTGAGAAGCAGGGGAGAGAAATACATGCGAGGCGGGAGAGTGAGATGGGGTGAGACGGAAGGGAGAGAAATACATGGGATGGGGGGGGGGGGGAGAGGGGGCTCGTGAGGTGTGAAATGGGGGGGGGGGGGAGGGAGCGGCCAATACCGCCTGGACGAGGGGGGGCCCTGATTAAAATGTTTGTCCCGGGCCCCACGATTTCTGTTGGCGGCCCTGAAGCCAGCTTAGAATTGGAGCTGTGAGAGTAGTGAGGTACTTGCCAGATTCAGGAGGGGAGAGTTGCAGATCGTTGGGGTGCGTAGCCAGGTTCAGGATAGGAGATTGTCGGATCATCGGAGTACTTAGCCAAGGTCAGGACTGGAGATTGGAGAATGGTCATACAAGTCGGATCAGGAGTGGAGAGAAGCGGAGTCCAAGGTACAAGCAGGGTTCAGGCAACAAGAGGTTAATCAGGCAAGGCAAGGTCTCAGGAACTGGAATGCAGCAAGGCACAGCGTCACACTAGACTATGCTCAGCAAAGACAGAATGCAAGTGAAGGGTGATAATAGGAGGACCCTCCAATAGCAAGCCAGGGCGGAACCAGGAAGTAAGAATCCAATAGGCTGCTGGTGCACACAGATGTGCCCTTTGATGCAGCTTGATCAGAGTTGGAGGCAGGACCGATCGTGCGCCGACCTGCGCGTGTCACGGAGGTCAGGGGGCGGAGCCTAGGCTGCGTGTCACTCCCACACCGGTCCTGTCTGTCATTGGAGTGGAGGCGGAGTTTGGGGCGCGTGTCACTCCCATGCCGGTTCCATCCGTCATTAGAGCGGGGGCGGGGCTTGGCCCGCGCATCAGCGGGGAGGCTGGACGAACGCCCCCGTCATGCGTCAGAGCGGGGGGCGGGACCAGGGTCCGCAGAAGCAGGAACAGACTGCGCAAGGTCCGCGCAGCATCATCTGCTGCTGAGACCCCACCACCCCATAAATAAATTGGCATAAAAGGGGGCAAAACTTGTCCCCATTGCCATGCCCTTAAGTTGTAAATAAAATTTGTGATTAAAAAGAAAATAATTGAGAGTGAGAAAAAAGAGATTGATTCAAGAATAAATGTGGTGTTAAGTATTGTACTTTCTTGATCTTCAATGAAACGGCGTACAACAGCCAACCCCAGAGCATGTCTAGTGATTGAATATAAAGATACCACATCCATGGTAACCCAAATACAATTTTGGTTCCATGCGATATCCTTCAATTGTAACAAAAAATCCCCTGAATCCAGAATGAAAGACGGAAGACTTCTAACAAAAGGTTGTAAATAAGCATTAACATAACGGGACAATCCATCTCGTAAAGATCCAATACTAGAGACTATTGGCCGACCAGGAGGATCGACCAACGTCTTATGGATCTTTGGAAGATGGTGGTAGATAGGGACCACAGGATTTGGGTTGACTATAAAACCAATCTCTTCCTTGGAGAGGACTTGGGTAATAGACCCCAAATCATTGAGCTCTAGCAATTCCGTCATAAAGTTATCTGTGGGGTTTTCTGGTAGTCCAGAGTAGGAGAACACATCCCCAAGTTGGCAAAATGCCTCCTTGAAATAGTCTGTCCTACTCTGGACCACCACGGCACCCCTTTGTCTGCATTTTTAATAACCAGTCTGATTATCCTGCAATGAGTTGATAGCCAGCCACTCTTCTTTTTTTAGAAAATGAAAAACCCTGTGCCAATAACCGAAGATCTCTAATAACTAAATTCTCAAAACAAGTGAGAAATGGACCCTTTTTGTGGACAGGATAAAAAACAATGGATCTCTCTTTCAATTTAGATTTCCAGTGACCAAATGCAGGAACCTGTGACTCATCCAAGAAACTGCCCTGTTCCTCCCAAAGACCTTCCATGTCCCTGGGGGCACAATGGTCCCTAAATGAACTCAGGATCTCTGGGGGTGTGGGTGGGAGAGGGAGGAGTCTATGGAATTGAGAACAGGATTGGGGGGATCCTCAACAAAAGTTTTTCCATTAAAGGCTTCTCCATCATTATCAACCATCAGACATCTCTCCCCGGCAGGATTATAACAATGGAAAAACTTTTTCAGAGCAAGTTTTCGCACAAACTTATGAACATCGACCGCTGTACCAAAGAGGTCGATGTCCATAGCTGGGGCATATTTTACACCTTTATTCAAAAGGGAGATCTCTGATGTTGACAACTCTATCCCTGAAATGTTGATCACACTGTCCACTGTATTTAGGAGTTCTTCTTCCTTTTGTTGGCCATCCTTTTTTCGTCCCTTCTTCTTCCCCCTTCTGGTTCCTTTTCGTTTTTTTTTTTTAAACTACCGAGTAGTTTTTTGACTGCTGTTGAGAATAATGAGATTGTGTAGAGTTTCCAAAGGTGGAATCAGTTTTGGCATTATATCCCCATGACATCCGTCCATCATGTTTCGTCTGATTAGAAGCACCTCGTGATTGGTGACCAGATCTATCTTCTGTGTTCACAAAGGATACTGAGTGGGGCATAGTTTCAACATCTGAGATTTCAGAACCACCACTCTGATAGTCAAATGTCCTTGGTTTTAAGATGGATTTTCAAGGTGTAGTCCTATGGGATATATTCCTTGATGGACCTTGAGATGAACGATCAAAACTAGAAGTTATTCTCGGCCAGCTATAAATTATTTTTTTCTCGTAATCTACACAATAATGATCGTATTTGTTTTGCTTTTTCTCCATTATATCTCGTTCTGCCTCCTCTATGGTCTTGGATAGAATTTGATCGAAATTCTTAAAGCCCTCAATGTCCATAAATGTATGCAGTTCAGCCTGCAACTCCTTAATCTGGTTGTCCAGTGGTTCCCTCTCTTTAGCTTTTTGCTGAACAATAAGTTCCATTAACTTGAAGGAGCAGTTGTTTAGGACACCGATCCATCGTTCTTCAAAATCTTTATTTTGAAAGCCGAAAGTTGGTGATTTTTTTCACTCTCAGGCCTCTGGGAATTCTTTTGCATTTGAAATAATTTTCCAGCACAACAATGTCCCACCACATCCTGGTCTTATGAACAAGACACTTCTCCAGTCTCTGGAAATGAATCCACTACATTATCGAAGACACGTAGAGCTTTCCTCTTACTTGATGAATCATCACCACAGTTAAACGCGTAAACTATAGGCGATATAGAATCCTGAGAGTTACCTGTATCCTTCATAAGTAATGCAAAAAAATGCAAAAAAATTATTACAAAAACACCTGGAATGTCAGAAAAAAATATAAATAAGACCCCGCTCTGTGTATCAAAAACTAATGATGAAAGGACCTTTAAAGCACAGGCAACCCCCACAAAAAGATATATCAATAGGGTGTGTGCATAAGTGGTCCTGGTGCTCAAGTACCCTGTCCCACATAGGTAGTATTTCATATAATATATGAAGATACTAGGGATTGAACCCTAAAAACTGATGCTGCAAACGAGGCAGTTATAGTGGATATGTGAAGGCTAAGGAGTAGACAGAGTGTTAACACCGCAGCAACAAAATTGATAATAAGTCCATGAATAAACCTCCATATAGAAACCATAAAACCTTACATGGGGGGCTTGAATAGCATGGCTGATAGAAGTACAAAGGAGCCCTATCTCAACAGAGCCCCAGAGTAAGTCATAAAGACAGCGACTGCTAGCCTCACCTGCATCTGGTAGAACGGAAGGTTTCTCAGCCGGTATGCATCTTGTAATGAGCTGTGAAGCTGCCGGGTGCTGCTGAAGAAAGAAACTGCTGCTGTTACTGAACGCGGTGGCGTGCTCCTGCTCGTGGTGTGTGGATACAGGTAAGGAAGGAACTCGGCGTCACTGCTGCTCTGAAAAACTCCAACCAGGCGCCATAAAACTAAAAAAGCTTTTATTGAATCAAAACAAAAAAGAACATCCACATAGGGCAGACAAATCTGACGCGTTTCGTTCTACTAATAGAACTTTATCAAAGAGTGCTGACCTTCCCGTCCCCTGCCTCATAAGTAGGCAGTACTGTGCATGCATTGGTTTAGCTAGTCACCTGATTATGCTCAACCAATGAAGTGAGAGCCAATCATGGCTTGAATAGACTCTGAACACTTTCAAAGGAAACAGCAGGAACTCCAGGGATACATTGTAAGCACATTAGTACAAAAAATGACACAAGGAAATAACAAGTAATATACATTGAACAAACAAACAAAGAAGGTGTTAAAAACAAGGGCTTATGTGGAATATAAAATATGGAAAAACTTTGGCACCAATATTCCAATAGTATGTATATGAAAGATATAACAATAAGCCGTGATTACATCATATTATCAATGATAAAGACCCGTTGGCCTGATGAATGATATCAAACGGTAATTTTTATAGTGCCAAGCTAAATCCATATCTAAAAACAAAACAATACTAATGCACATTTTGATAGTCCAATTACATACTGTATTCAAAGAATCAAATAAAACATATGCGTATTTAAATAATGGATGCTGATAGAGAAACAAAGACTTTTAAACAAATCATATCCAAAAGCATATAGGTAAATGCGAAGTTCAAATGAAGAATAAGTAAACTTTGCAGATACTATAAACAAAACAAAGAAAATAACCCCTCCAAAAAGCGCTAACCTACACTAAAACAAATTAATATGTGCTAACGATAATGTGCTAAACAATATGTGTCGTTGTGAACATCAAGGTGAGAACAAAATCTATAACATAAGCAGCTTGGTGACAATATGACAGGCTATTCCAAACCTGGTAACAAAAGTGCACAAACAAATATAAAGTCCCCAGCGCTATAAGTCCAAGATACCGTGACCTTAAAGGAAGTCTCTGATCTATCAAGATGGTAGTTGGGCTTGATAAAGATGTTTCAGATGGGACGGTGTCTTTGATGTAGATGATTACACCTTCTGAAATATAGATGACAGACACACCTGATTGCGCAGCGTATTTCTACAATCAGATCCCTATCTAAGATATACAGAATCTTACTCACATGAGTTATGTCTGTAAGTTCATTGGAGAGAATCTGTGGTGGCTCCCCTTCTCCTCTGTTCCTCTCACGAACCCCCGTGTGGAGACAGCTTACTGGGATCAATCACAGTCCTCAATGACGTCAGGGATAGTTCCGTTGCGACACCCCCACCGACGTGAGATAAGATGGGCACAATATGGTGTAGTATGCAATTACTTTATTGGGCTAAAACAATTAAACAATGCTTAAAATACACTCACATGGTGCAATGTGGATGATACTCCGCGCTAATGCCGTCCGCAGCTTGCAAATCCTTCCAACACAGCGGGGAGGTATACTGCACACGGACACGCTGTCGACTCAAGGACATCAAAGACACCGTCCCATCTGAAACATCTTTATCAAGCCCAACTACCATCTTGATAGATCAGAGACTTCCTTTAAGGTCACGGTATCTTGGACTTATAGCGCTGGGGACTTTATATTTGTTTGTGCACTTTTGCAGATACTATGCTTTACTAGACACAAGTAATATAACCCTTTATTGTAGGGGATCCACACCCTGAACATTCCGCATGAAAGGGAGAACTATGCAGTTAAAAAATGTTTTAGCTCCCAGTCTCTATTGATGCCTGATGGATGAAGTGTGTTCAGGGTGTGGATCCAGTACATCTCTTGCCTATCTAGTTTATTAACTCTATCCCCACCTCTTGGATGGCAGGGTATGTGCTCAATAGCTGTATATGTAAAGTTTGTTATACCGCCCTGAGGGCACGAACTGAAGTGTCTAGACACTGGGTGTAACTTATCACATTTCCTGATGAGTCGAACATGTTCAGATATTCTTATCTTTAATGGTCTTGTGGTTCGACCCACATATTTTTGGTCACAACCACATGTCAGTACATATATCACAAAACTGCTGTTACAGTTTAGAAAACTGTTAATCTTATATTTTCTTTTACTAGAACCATACATAATATGTTTAGTTGGATGGGCATACCGACACATGGAACACTGCCCACATGTGAAAAAACCTAGGGGTATACCTCGGATCTGTGGATAATTAGAGCGGGAGTCAAAGAGGCTAGGTGACAGGTGTGACGCTAGCGTTTTTGCTTTTCGATATGTGAATTTTGGTCCACATTGTGTAATACCAAGAAGATCTTTATCTAATGATAATGTTTGCCAATGTTTATTGACTATGTCCCGAATGGACTGAGCTTGTTTACTATATGTTGTCACAAAAATAGGACACTGATCTGTAGATGAATCATTAATATTAAGCACAGTTTATATATCATATCAATAATTTATTTCGCACAAATATTATTTTCTTTAAGAGATACATTGATGATCTCATAATGATCTGGGAGGGTGATGAATTGTCACTATCTTCATTTGTTAACACGCTTAATCAAAATAACTTAAATATTAAATTCACTTTTGAACATAATATACATCATATAAATTATCTAGACCTACTCCTTTACATAGACAACGACATGACCATACAGACTGACATCTTCAGGAAGCCTAATTCTAGGAATACCTTGCTCAGGGCTAATAGTTGCCATTCACGTTCGCTTCTAAAAAGTATACCTAAGGCCCAATTTATTAGGCTCAAATGACTATGTTCTAATAACGATACCTTTCTTCAGCAGTCAATTGAAATGTCAGCTAGATTCAAAGCTAGAGGCTATGCGGATGATATTATACAAACTGCTTTTGAACACGCTGATTCACTTGATAGGACACAACTTTTGGATAAGAAAAACACAAAGAAGAGACTATCTAAGTTTAATATTAATGATTCATCTACAGATCAGTGTCCTATTTTTGTGACAACATATAGTAAACAAGCTCAGTCCATTCGAGACATAGTCAATAAACATTGGCAAACATTATCATTAGATAAAGATCTTCTTGGTATTACACAATGTGGACCGAAATTCACATATCGAAAAGCAAAAACACTAGCGTCACACCTGTCACCTAGCCTCTTTGACTCCCGCTCTAATTATCCACAGATCCGAGGTATACCCCTAGGTTTTTTCACATGTGGGCAGTGTTCCATGTGTCGGTATGCCCATCCAACTAAACATATTATGTATGGTTCTAGTAAAAGAAAATATAAGATTAACAGTTTTCTAAACTGTAACAGCAGTTTTGTGATATATGTACTGACATGTGGGTGTGAACAAAAATATGTGGGTCGAACCACAAGACCATTAAAGATAAGAATATCTGAACATGTTCGACTCATCAGGAAATGTGATAAGTTACACCCAGTGTCTAGACACTTCAGTTCGTGCCCTCAGGGCGGTATAACAAACTTTACATATACAGCTATTGAGCACATACCCTGCCATCCAAGAGGTGGGGATAGAGTTAATAAACTAGATAGGCAAGAGATGTACTGGATCCACACCCTGAACACACTTTATCCATCAGGCATCAATAGAGACTGGGAGCTAAAACATTTTTTAACTGCATAGTTCTCCCTTTCATGCGGAATGTTCAGGGTGTGGATCCCCTACAATAAAGGGTTATATTACTTGTGTCTAGTAAAGCATAGTATCTGCAAAGTTTACTTATTCTTCATTTGAACTTCGCATTTACCTATATGCTTTTGGATATGATTTGTTTAAAAGTCTTTGTTTCTCTGTCAGCATCCATTATTTAAATACGCATATGTTTTATTTGATTCTTTGAATACAGTATGTAATTGGACTATCAAAATGTGCATTAGTATTGTTTTGTTTTTAGATATGGATTTAGCTTGGCACTATAAAAATTACCGTTTGATATCATTCATCAGGCCAACGGGGTCTTTATCATTGATAATATGATGTAATCACGGCTTATTGTTATATCTTTCATATACATACTATTGGAATATTGGTGCCAAAGTTTTTCCATATTTTATATTCCACATAAGCCCTTGTTTTTAACACCTTCTTTGTTTGTTTGTTCAATGTATATTACTTGTTATTTCCTTGTGTCATTTTTTGTACTAATGTGCTTACAATGTATCCCTGGAGTTCCTGCTGTTTCCTTTGAAAGTGTTCAGAGTCTATTCAAGCCATGATTGGCTCTCACTTCATTGGTTGAGCATAATCAGGTGACTAGCTGAACCAATGCATGCACAGCACTGCCTACTTATGAGGCAGGGGACGGGAAGGTCAGCACTCTTTGATAAAGTTCTATTAATAGAACGAAACGCATCAGAGTTGTCTGCCCTATGTGGATGTTCTTTTTTTTGTTTTGATTCAATAAAAGCTTTTTTAGTTTTATGGCGCCTGGTTGGAGTTTTTCAGAGCAGCAGTGACCGCCGAGTTTCTTCCTTACCAATGTAACCATGCTGTAAAATGGTTGCAGTCATCTCTCCTGCTGACAGTAAGGCCTGGTAAGTTATGGGCATGCCAGCAGTAATTATGGAGGTTTGCCCTCACACCCTGGTGAGGTGCCCTATGTATGGATGGGAGTGGTCACAGGCTCTGACTCCATGGTTAGTGATGTCAGAGTTGTGCCAGCCCCCAGAGGATACATAAGGCACAGCACTGATCAAAAGTTAGGCATTAGGTAATAGGTTCTTCCCAGTTCTGGAAGGAGTGAAGAGTGATTACGTTATAAGCTGAGTAATGAGACTGTGACCAGGGACCTGGCACAGAATAGATATCCCTGCGGGGATAGGGAATCCCTAATTAAGGAGGACAATACCTTTCAAAGGGAAGTACGGTGAACAATGGAGGGCTAAATACACCCCATTGTGGAGGGCAGCTGGCCCACCGTACAAATAAAGATGCATCTGATCAAAGACACTCTCGTGTGTAAGTGTGGAGTCATTACACAGAGAGAAGCACCACAGAGGAGTTCCTCATCAGAATCATTCCCATGCGGACGCAGGGATCCTGATGAGGTGGAGGTGCTGCACTGGATATAGGTAGGACTCAGCACACTACCTCAGCTGCCTGTCTTGGTTGGCAAATCCCCACACACCATCATGCGGGAGGCTCAGGAGTCCTGTTGCCAACAGGTGCACCACCAGACACTACCATGTAATGGGGACTGGTTAGACCACAGGGGCCAATATGAGATTGGGTGGGTCAGGCCAGGTCAGAAAATCCGTTACACCTATTTCATATAATAGACTGGAGAAGAAAAATGTACGGGACAAATAAATCCATAATTAATGATATCAGTGATTTATCAATTGACGTTCCTAAAACAGAACAAATACTCTGTGAAGGTGACGAGTGGCATATAAACTGTACCCTTCCACTCCTCATTAGAATAGTCCTTGAGACACAATTATAAAATTACTCACTGTATCTTCCCCAGTAATGTCTCCTCAGGCGTGCAGCCGTTGTAGAGTCCAGAGATGTCAAAAAGAATTATCCCGCACACAGCAAACAGAGAGCAAGGACAATGAAATAAAAAATCACTTTATTAGAAAAACATTACAAAAACCGGAGGGTGCAAAACTCCTACACGTTTCGTACGTATATGCACTTTATCAAGGAGTCCCTTACAGGATGCCAAGCAGTCTTTTTCAATCACAGTTGATTGGAGATTTTGCGCCGAAACTTAGGTGACGTCATGCCCCATAATGGCCCGTGCAGTGACGCAACCAAGACCGTGCATGCGCAATGCGGACATCAAGGCGCTCCGTGCACCAGCGCCGCCCTCCACAGCTGAGAAATCACCACCTGGATGCTCAATAAGTTGCATGCAGGCAACGCGCGCACACGTGAAGGAGCTCCTTCTGGCATCACCCATTACCATGGAGACGCCATGCCCCACAATGCCCCGCGTGGTGACACAATGAGACAACGCATGCGCATGCCACATGCACGCATGCACGATGACAACATGGCGCTCTGAGCATGCACGCCGCCCGCCACATCCGAGAAGGCACCACTAAGATGCCTAATAAGTAGTAAACAGGAAACGCACGCACACATGAAGGGACTCCTTCTGGCGTCCCCTGTAACCACGGAAACCAACCAGCCAGCCGGGAACAAAATACAATCTCTCTCTGGACTGCTATCTAAATTCAAATACATGTAGCCATGTCTAAGATTGGTGTACATATCTCTTTCTCATGCTGGCAGTAAACCTGGTATGTATGCAGGATTGCCAGCAACAATCATGAGGTTTGCCCTCAAACCCTGGTGAAGTGTCATATATCCCAAAGGAAGTGACAAGAAGGCATAGTGTTAGCGTGCAGCACGTTTGCTGTACGCACTCCGCAAGTTGCAGTGCGTGGCTGCGAGTGTTAGTTCTTAGTTAGTCAGGACTGGGAAGAGTTAGGGGAGTGGGGCAGGCTATTAACCCCTGTAGGCCCCTAGGAGTTTCTCCCTAAGCCATCAAGGTTGCTGTGCTGTAGGGACGGCCTATAGTACAGTATTGTCCCCGTAGTTATGAGTCAGTTAGGGACTCAGCTGGCGCTGCGCCTTCGTGCATTGAGGTGGGCGCAGGTCATCGTTGCGGCTGCAGCAGTTCTACGGGTGGGATCGTCCTGGAGGTGGTTCCGGTGTTCTTCTGTCAACGGATCCTTTGTGAAGTGTTGCGGATCCGAGCACGGGAGTGTTCGGGCAGGTACTATTTAATCTACAAGTGCACCAACGGGCCCTTACTTTAATAGTGACTGTATTGAAAGGGGAGAGAAGGAACCCGAAACAGCACTCAAGTTCACACTCTGGAGGATAGTGATTGAGTTAAAACACATCTTTATTAATATCAATATATAAAATAGGGATGATAGAGCAACGTACTGGAGGTAGGTTGATCCTAATGGTTAATAGCCGTGTTGGCTCCAGATCAGACTTAGTATATATATACCAGACAGTTTTAATAAAGCGCTGGTATCAGAACAACACAGAAATCCTTGTGTGGATCTGTGTAATGAGTGAGTACTCTGTGTATGCCCTGGTAGGTAGCGGAGCTACAGGTAGCAAGAATAATTACTGACTAGACCTAGGTGAGACTTAGTCAAAATGACCAGAGGTAACTGATGACATATACAGCAATTCTAGTATGTATATCAGTGATGCAAACAGCTGGCCTCTGCAGACAGAATCATAGGTCCATAACAGTGTCAGAGTGACCTCAAGTAACCCTCTGGGTGCCAATCTGCAGGAGTGTGTAAACTTGCAGTGACCCTTGTGGCTATGTCAGAGGTAGGTGCCTATGGTCGTGGGGCAGACCTGTGTAATAACTGTATACCAGACACTGATCAGGAAGACATAATGTGGCATATAGCAGGAGGCTAGGCTGTTGCGCTGTCAGGGAGGTGGAGTCTCACTGCTGCTGTGAAGGGATCCGAACACAGCAGCGCAGCTACAGTGTTGCTGCAGGCACAATAGTCAATACTTATATTGCTCAGAGCATGTACCCTGTATTCACTCTGTAGGGAGGTTAAGAGCGGCCGTCGGGACACTAATACCCTGTATAGAAGGCACGGGCAGACTACCGCATCACCTCGCGGTTCAGTGAATCATGCGGAGACAGTAACTGATCTGCGCGTGCACGTGAAGGCTCCTACCTTCACAGCAGCAGTGAGACCAAGGGAAAATACTATACTCAACTCTTAAAGGAGAACCTCACATCATATCACACATTTTACTGAACTGAGCGACAAGTATTTACATGATGTTACACATGACACACATGTCACACATACACCGTATATTCATGTTCCTTTACATTACACAATGCTTGTAATGTGACACGCATCTTTAAACGTTCATGTACATCTATCTTCTCATGTTTACATCTAGTTTTGGGTCCTCCCTATTTTCATGACGTCACTTATTGGACGCTCAATCACATTGCATGTTTACATTGTAACCGTAGCATTACAAGCACTTCAACCTAACTTATACACACATGTAGAGTAATTCAGCATTGGGACACCTTGTAAACTCATTCTATAGCAACTATCCTCATTACAGAAATGCATGCATATGCACACGACTATTCATTGTTGTCAACATGTCACAATAACATGCCTAATTACACATGTTACACAAAACTTTTCCCACGTCAATCTCAGCCTTTTTGTCTAATTACATGACTGACTGTTGCGTTCACAAGTGTTACATGCATTGCACATGCAACTATTTATTTGCAAGCAATGTTTCTACAAAGGTTCACGTCACATCATTGCCAAATATCATCATTCCCTGCAGAATACACACAACAAATACTTATAACAAGAACTGCACACAGCTTGCCACAGAAGTACTTTATTATGTTAATGTAACACCTTGCATTTTACTATGTCACCTGACATCATCACATACCTATTTAAAGGACGCCCATTACCTGCTCATTCACAGCTACTCATTTCAAAATGTTGAGATTGTTTAGGAGACGGAGGAACATTCTTTTCTATGACATGCTTGATGATGAAGAGAATCATATAGGGCAAGGGAGGGACACACCGAGGGACAGTGACAGGGACAGTCACGCGGATACGACAGGGACAGGGAGAGGGACAGGCCGAGGGACAGGTAGAGGGACAGGAGATCAGAGGAGAAGACAGAGGAGACAAGTTGTGCCTCGTCCGCGTCTGTACAGGGAGAGAACCCTGTTAGATGGGATGAGTGAGGAGGAGATTGTAAGTCGCTATCGTTTGAGTTCAGCAGCAATCTTATCTCTTTATCAGGAGATAAGGGGAGATTTAGATTTTTTCACAGCCAGAGGTCGTGCAGTCCCTGGGCTTGTTAAAATGCTGTGCTCATTACATTATCTTGCTTCCGCGTCATACCATACAACTGTGGGCATAGTGGGCGGGGTCTCGCAATCTACATTCTCGCGGGCCTTGACCCAGTTTCTCTATGCACTCAATAGACGCGCTAGGAATTATATTCATTTTCCTACAGAGGCGACAGAGTGGCTGGAAGTCAGGACTGGCTTTTATAATATAGCAGGGATACCATGTGTGCTGGGTGCAATCGATTGCACACATGTTGCTTTGATTGCACCTAGTCAGAGTGAGCATGTGTACCGCAATCGTAAGCACTACCATTCACTCAATGTACAGGTGGTATGTGATGCGACGATGAGGATAATGCATGTGGTACCCAAATTCCCTGGTTCCAGTCACGATTCCTCCATCCTGAGGAACTCTTCAGTCTTCCATGCGTTCGAAGAGGGACATTTTGAACATGGTTGGCTGCTGGGTGAGTACAGATTAACATGTTCTAACACAAAACACATTTTTATTTAGGAATGTTGGCATTGTACAATTTGATCACTAATGTCAGCTTATGTGTGCTCCATTCATTATAGGTGACTCAGGATACGGAATTAGGCCGTGGCTCTTGACTCCGGTGCTAAACCCTCAAACTGAAGCAGAGGACAGGTACAATGCAGCCCATATATCTACAAGATCTGTTATAGAGAGGACATTTGGCCTACTCAAGACCAGATTTAGGTGTCTGGACAGAACTGGTGGGGCTCTTCTATACAAGCCTCAAAAAGTGTCTGATATTATCCTTGCCTGTTGCATTTTGCACAATGTTGCACTCAGGCACAATGTACAGTCAGACCTAGCTGAGCCTGTGGTAGACGAGCATCCCACCCATGTAGCTGCTGAAAATGAACAAACAGCCAGTGGTGGCCAGACACGCCAGAATCTCATCAATTCATTTTTTTCTTGTAAGTAAAAACATATATGTTCCAAGTTCTACTTTTATACTTACATTATGTTATCTTAACAATAATGTTTTTTTATATACACTTCTGGTAGGACACAGATGAATATGGGTTGCACACCTTTCTTCTCTCTGCTGTGTGCACAAAGGGATGTGGCACCGGTATGTTATTGTTGCACAGGTTATATAATCCCTCTTCAATTTTACTTTAGTTGTGTGTATGTGAATACAACTGGGGTAACAAAGCACTAATATTTTAGCATTGTGTTGTTCCTTATGCTAACACAATACACATATTATGCCCATACTCATTCATGCTTCTAGTATGCTTACATACAATGTTATTGGTGCAGTGTAACATGTACATCCATATGATGTGTACACCAGCCTGATTTACATTTTGAATGTCATGAAATATACATGGTGTTGCACATTTAATACCAAATACACACTTTGCTGTGTTGTTTACGGTACTGAAGATGGCATGTCAATGTTTGCAATTTATATATTGTTCCTTTGCATTAGAGGTATATCTCCAGTATGACTGATCATGGTATGTATATTTGCTGACATCTCTCATAAGATGTGCCTACATCAATCTTCCTATAATTATTTGAAGTCAAAACCCAACATATTGGTTTTAACACAAATGTAACATACATGTACTTTCTGTATCATGTATATGCATTTAGCTACTCTTGAGCTTTCATGTGCATTGTATTAGAAAATGATTACTCACATTTCATCACATTTTATGTATGTTTCCTTATAAATTCCATTAATGTAATATAGATGTGTTTGGAGACAAGGGGATAACTGTACTTATTTGTTTACTTACGGGAGCTCATTCATCACGGATGAAATTGACTGATCCTAACACTCCATGCATGAATGCCTGTAATCACAACAATGCGTACTACATCTTATATTTAGCAATGTAGGTGTTTTTTAATGCTAGGAATTAATAGTCAACATTAATTTACATTTGTGACATGTGTATGTATAAGTCACACGTGTGTGGATGTGTCCTACATGTACCAAGTGTAAAACTGTTAACAGAAAACACAATTTTGTTGCAAATGTTACTGTCATTTAGCATTTCTAATTTACCAATATGACAATGTTGGTAATATTTTTGCAATATAAATCACGTCACTTCATCATTATCATGATGATAATTATCAAGTATTCTCACAATTGTAACGTCAATCACGTGCACATTAGCATAGACACACTTTGTAAGACAACTGTTTGTGTCTGTATCAATTTGTGTAGGATCCATGTATAACACCGACAAATGATAACACCAGCTTTATTATGGTAGCTTATATCATCATATTGACTATACTATGTATTTTTAGAACGTTTAATAAACACAGTAAACTATAGTTAGTTAGGTTAATGAAATATACACAGAAACGTACTTCATTACATGATGTTGATGTCATAATCAGAACATCATGCATTGTAGGGGACCACAACATCTGGCCAATAACATTATTTGCTACAGTCCCAAACCATTTTATCAACATACCCATGTAACAAGAGATTTTTAACAAGAAATGGCTAGTTGGTTGTAAGTGTCCTTTACATTGGGAGAAGGAGTGGCTCAGTGAGTAAAGACACACACTGGCACTGAGAGTTTGAAGCAGGGGAGTCTGGTTC
>NC_134484.1:468718209-468807367 GCF_040206685.1 Ascaphus truei
CAAGGGGCGCTCTTGGAACGGTTGGTAATGAACATGATCAAATAGTCCACATAAAGGGCCCGTTTAATCGTTTGGGAGCCTGTACGCAGATGGCGCTTCTTAATGCCATGGCTAGTGGGTCCTGCAATTTGTTTTAATGCCCCAACAAAGGCAAGCAGATATCTCTGGAGTGCTTCCGAAAAGAAAGGTAATAATAACAGTAGAAAGTATTAGCAATCCTGTTAGGGAAAATTACATAAGCAAAGGATATAGGCCCATATTTACTAAGGAGTCTTCTGCATGAGACGGCTTCCAGTGCTGGGCAACACCATGCAGACCATTGACTTGAATAGGCTGCAAATGACCTTCCAGCGCCGGACAGTTTCTTATGGCTGAAGACTGCTTAAAATTAGTTCAAATGCTCTAATATACAACAGTGCAGAGTATCACTGCATACTCGGAGCCACGTAGAATGGGTACTCAACCAGAGAAACGGGTAGGGTCTCCAGAAAGGTATGAGTGCAGATCTCACGGTCCTTGATATCCCAACCATCAACAGGGAAGACCTGACACGATGAGGTGAACCAGTTATACAAGCAGAACGCATTAAACATTGGGGAAAGGAACCCCTTCTTAACACCGCTTATTATCTGATGCACGGGTGAGAAAGGGAATGTGAAGACGTGGACCAGACCATTGGGTAGGCAGACGGGCTGGACCACATGGTCCTTTATCTGTAGACCGTTAACATGCTTTTTGCACTGGGCTTCCTGTTCTCCACTCATCCCTCTCTTTCTGTTCCCAGGTCCCTCCGACGTTTGATGACGTAGCTGTCTATTTCTCGCAGAGTGAGTGGAAGAGTCTCAGCGTCTCTCAGAAGGATCTGTACAAGAGCGTCATGCTGGACAACTATGAGTGTTTGGTTTCATTAGGTAAAGGCCCCTCTGCTATCCTTTCCCCTCAGTAATGACCGTGTATTTCTAAGGCCGAGCGTATAGTCGCGGAGTTGCAACGTGCGCGCACACATCAAGCACACTCCAGTACATGGCTATACCAGTGAGCCAAGTGCCTGTGCCCCTGCAGGCGTAGAGGCGGCAGCATTTTGAGGAGACGAAAAAAATTGTCTTATCAGGCGGCTTCCGCGTCACGTGAGCTGGTTCAGCCAATGAGGGCAAACCACCTTCGTGATGCCCCCGCATCGCCACCCCAATCTCTTGAAGCCAAGTGCACATATCGCTGGGGCTGCAGGAGTGCGCGCGGTTGCACAGACAGTATAAGCTCGGCCTAACTCTGTGTGGTGGGATCTGCTCCGTGTTCTTCCTTCAGCTCCAGAAGAGCCTGCAAAGCATTGTGATGGGATTATGTTAACCCCTTTGCTGCCAGAAAGGTCAGCCACACACTGCTCTGCAATAGCAGCAACAAGGTTAAAGGAGCAGTGACATATTTAGTTGCTTAAATGTAGGTGACTTTTTCTTTTTTGAAAAAGTAACACAAATTGTGCACTTATAAGTAGGCCTATCTGTAAAATGTTTAATACATGTAACTTTTCCAAGGTGTTTCTTTTTTTTTTTATGCCTACGGTTTGTTAATAATGAAATATTTAATGTACATTGATTATTTCTTCTTTTGCTCTTTGTAACGTAATTATGGGGCCATCATTAGTTCAACAGATAAGTAGCTGATAACAATTTTTACAGATCTTCTGAATTTATTGTTATTTTCATTGTGGGCGAAGCTTTATAATGATTGTTTACATAAGTTGCCATACGCCCCAGGCTATATATTCCTGGCCCTAGTATTATAAGTCCTGGTAAGAACAGGCAGTGCTGGGGTTAAACTCCTCTCACATGGGCCAGCATGTGAGCCTCAATACTGGGATGTTATTTTGGAAGCATGTGTCAGGGGGGTTGGGCTCACTCCAGAGGTAATGCCCAGTTACTGGGGCTTAGGAGTGGGACATACTCCTGGTGTAACAGATGGCTCCCTTTCAAATGTAGTGTCTTCCCAAGTGTAGCCTGCTCCTTAGTTAGTAGGTGGTGTGTCTACCTTGCTCCATCAGGGGGTAAGGAGGTTAAGACTAGCCCAGGGGCCTCAATAAAATGGTCCTGCGAACACAGCTCTGACCAATGGAAGGCATGCAAGCTGGGAGGTGTCAAATACTTGGATTACTAGGGATTCAGGGAAATGCACCTCTCTTGCAAGAGATGGATATGAAGTATATGCTGGTCCATCAATAAATGCAGTTGTACCGTTCCTGGCCTGTGAGAACATTTTTCTGAAGGTTCCTGTGGGGAGGAATCCTTGCCCCTGGCCGAGCCCTGCAGGATGGAGGCACTGCACCATCCAGAAAAGACTGTCCTATGTCCCACTCCCTACAACATCGCGGAGACTCTATCTTCCTCCCCGCCTGTGAGTGTGGCCTCGTATTGCAACCTGTTAACCACTTTACCTGATGCAATACTGGCCGAAATTGAGGGTGGTGAGTCTGTTTTCGACTTTCATGCCGGAATGCGGCCAAGCTTTCTCAAGGTGGTTGTCCGTGATGAGAGGCGGTTTCGACAAGCTACTTCGACAACCCCGATGACCACTACCAATCGTGAGGAATCTGCGGCTGCGGAGGGTCCTCGCGGGGAGATGGCGCTGCCTTCTCCCGGATGGAAGGACGAAGCGGAAGCAACTGCTACAGAGGTACCGGCCGGTACTTCCCCCGATCCTGCTACAAAGATCCTTCCATTGCTGCCAGCGGATACCGAGAGTGATTCATCCACCAGGGTGGATCAAGAGATCGATACTTCCCTGGCGGTAAGCGACACTTAGGTGGGTCCGTTTTTGCTGCAGTGTCGGGAGCTTGAGAGGGCCCGAGAGATCGCTGCTGCGGACGCAGTTGCGAAGGCTCTGGCTCCCGGACAAGACGTGCCCAACAAAGACGATATCGCAAGATGCTTGTAATGATTGGCCGAGGGTGCAGAAATTTATTTGGGAAATTGAGCTATTCTCATGGACCCGCCGCTAAGGTGGAGAGCCAAGAAACTTTATTTGCCGCAAAGACTGAAATAGCAGTTTCCACAAGGAACCGGGATAATGTAATGCCAGGCTGTTCCCGTAATTATATGGCTGCTGATGCTGTTATAACGGTGTCTAGCAATGTTTCCCGGTCTGTATCACCTATAGTAGGTGGGGTCTGTAGGCCTTTAGTACCCAGATCTCCATCACCTATAGTGCTCGTAAACCGTGAATGTACTACTGCATTTGATGATGTGATGCATAAATCTATTGCGGGAAAAGTAATGAAAAGGTGGGATCCCATGTTCCAGGGATATGTCCCACATATTAATAGGACCCAATTGGTACTGATACAGGGTAGTAAGATAGATCAGTGGTGGGAAGAAGGACAGTATACACCGGAACAAACGTCCGAAATCATGCGTAATCGCAGCCGGGATCTTGAGATAGGGCTAGACTCTCCCTCAGACTTGGAGCAAGCCAGGTATGCCAATGCACCTGAAGAGCCGTTATTCTGGGTACTTCCAGGGCTAGCTTGTGGCCATATTCTCATTACAAATAGTCGCGCTGATCATATTATCATACAAAAGTTCAGGAAGTCCCATGGCTACGATTTTCCTTACGTTCCAGAACCACTCACGAGGGAGGTAGAGGAACATAGGGAGGACTGGGTCAGGGATGCCGTGTTGGATTATATGTCTTCCCGTTGCAGTAGTCAGGCCCACTACACTGACGATAGGGTAGGATATTTAATAATGCGGGTATGGCATGTAGGCCGTAATAGCTACATAGATCGGGTCGAATATATAAGTGAAAAAGGGAAGAAAAGGTGCAATTCAGTAACTGTACCTGACTGCAATGATAAATTGGTCAGAAAACCTGACCCGGCTCATTACTATTAAGTGTTTGTGTCGCAGAAAAGGATCTATGCTGCTGTGTTAATGTGGTTCTTCTTTAGGAAGTAACCTGTTCTATATTGTGTTATGGGTTCTTCTTTTCAGAAATGCCCTGGTAATGAGTGTTCCTGGTTATGCACTGTTGTTATGTTTTGCATTTTACTGTTTGCGTTTTGGTTCTGTTCGTTATTGTAAATTTGTTGGTGGTATACAGTACGAATGTATCTACTTCATATGGGTCGGAAGTTTTAACAGGGGAAGTATGTAGCCTTACGCCCCTGGCTATATATTCCTGGCTGTTGTATTAGAAATCCTGGTAAGAGTAGGCAGTGCTGGGGTTAAACTTCTCTCACATGGGCCAGCATGTGAGCCTCAAAACTGGGATATTATTTTGTTGCGGGTTCCAGGTGCTAGTCTGGAAACTGTTGGAGCATGTGCCAGGGCGGATGGTCTCACTCCAGTGGTAATTCCCAGTAACTGGGGGCTTAGGAGGGGGACACACCCCTGGTATAAAAGATGGCTCCCTTTCAAATTTAGTGTCTTCCCAAGTGTTGCCTGCTCCTTTGGGAGTAGTTGGTGTGTATTCCTTGCTGGGTAAGGTGGTTAAGACTAGCCCATGAACCTCAAGCTCCTGGGGGTGTAGTCAAGAGAAAATGGTCCTGCGTGCATAGCTCTGACCTATGGAAGGCATGCAAGCTGCGAGGGGCAAGAACTTGGATTACTAGGGATTCAGGGAAATGCACCTTTCTTGCAAGAGATGGATATGAAGTATATGCTGGTCCACCAATAAATGCAGTTGTACCGTTCCTGGCCTGTGAGTACATCATTCTGAAGGTTCATGTGAGGAGGAATCCCTGCCCCTAGCAGCGCCCTGCAGAATGGAGGTGCTGCACCATCCAGAAAAGACTGTTCTGTGTCCCACTCCCTCCAACATTGTGTAGACTCGGTCCTCCTGAGAACCAACAGGCGAGCACCATAACACCATAAGGCCTGCAAATCTCCTTTAGGGGGTGATAGGGGTGTTGCACATATATTTTGTTGGCCTGTGTGACTACTGCCTAAATAAAACCATATATATGCAAGAAATTCTTTAGTGCCAAATGGGTTTGTAATACCAGATTATAGGTATATATACACAAAAGTAATGTCCCCGGCGCTAGAAAATTGATGATCACAATACCATATCCAAAAGACAGTCCTGGATAGAATAACAGTCCTGGTAGTAGAGTACTGCACCAACAAATGTTCTAAATGGAGTAATTAGTCCTCAAGGTATGATTCCCAGGTAGTTTCTGTAATTACAAAAGAACAAAGACACACCATTGCGCAGTATTTAAGACCACAAAGCCCTAACCAAGAGGTGGAAAATCCCTACTTAAAAGATATAATCTTGTTGGTTCAGGGGAGAGAATCTGTTCCAGGCTCCTTCTTCACCTCGATATCCACGGACCCCACGTGGTTCACAAGATTACTCTCTTCACACCGAATGGCGCCCTCGCGTGAGCAGCATACACCGCAACAACCGATGGCAAAGAAAATAAAAACAGCCTAGTGTACTACGCATAAACACTTTAATATCAATAAAAAAAGCCGCACTGCTCACACTTACAATTTGTAAGGGCAAACGTGCCACTTACGAATGCCGTCCGCAGCCTGTATCCAGCTAGGTGGGATTGAGGCACACACAGTCACGCGCCGATTGATGACGTCAGCGGCGCAGCGCCGGTTGCTTCTCCAACACCAAATTGAACACAGCGGGTATTCGGCTCACATGCACTGTACTAGGCTCCTCCTCCCTACGCGTTTCATGACCATGTGTCACTTCTGTGCTCTGTGACTGTCCCCTCCTCATCACCCCATCTCAATGAGTCTGTGCATCTCTCTCCCCTCACAGGTTATCTCATAATAAAGCCTGAAATCGTAGCCAGGATTGAAGGCGGAGAAGAGCCCCTGTCTTGGAATGGCTGCAATCCTGAAGAGGAGGAGAATGAAAGCTTTTTAAGCACAGGTGAGTATTATTTCAGTGCTGCTTAACCCCTATGCAGGCAGTGTCCAAGATCACATCGCTGTTAGCAGCCAATGCAGTGGTCGCGAGGCACTGGAAACATGACAACCTTCCCACCCCTTATAGCAGTTAAGAACAAGCGAAACTATATAATGACCGTGGATAAACTCTCCAGCTTAATTCACGATAGATACAATAGATTTTTGACAGTCTGGGATCCATGGGTGACTTACATGGAGCAAAACACAGCCTAACTCCAGACTAGTTCTCAATGTTACTCACACAGTCCAAAATGCTGTTAATTTTGATAGTTATACAGATCTAGTTTACAGATATACAGATAGTTATACATAGTTCTATCTGTACACTCCCTGTGTGGAGGCTATATGGATGTAACCCCCACCCTTTTTCTTTCCCCCTCCCTATGATTTGTGAAACCAATAAAATACAATTTAAAAAAACTAAAATGTTTAAAAGCTCCAGGGCCAGACGGTTTTGCAGCTGAATTCTATAAGACACTGGGCAAGAGTGTTGTTGACCCCTTAACAAGACTATTTAACTGTTTGTTTATTAAATGGTGGCGAATGCTATAGGAGCTTTACGCAGGCAGATATCAAAGTAATTCACAAGGCGGGTTGGAGCCCAGATGACGTGTCCTCATTTATACCAATTTCGGTACTAAATATTGATTGTGAATTATATGCAAAGTTCCTGGCTGAAAGATTATAGATTATAGACCCGTTTACCATCTGTAATATCCCCAGACCAAATGGGGTTCATATGGAGCAGAAACCCCACTCCAAATATTAGGAAAGTGCTAGCTGCGATCCAACAGGTACAAAATACCATGACTGCAATGTCCCTATGCCTTCTCAGTCTGGATGCTGAGAAGGCCTTTGACACGGTAGTGTGGGATCATTTATATACTACGTTACAGAAATGTGGGATTGTGGGCGAGTTTGGCAATGCTATTAAGAGGATTTATACTAACTCAAGAGGGTTTTTGCGGGTAACTTCCATTCACAAATATTCGATTTAAAGAGATAGACTAGAAAGGGTTGCCCACTATCTCCTCTACTATTTGCCATCACCCTGGAACCCTTGGCTTTCTATTTGAGGAATCGTCAAAAATTTGAGGGGTTAAGCATAGTGAAAACAGAGATTAGAATTGCCATGTACTCGGACAACACCTTATTGTTTATCAACAGACCCAAAGTCGCCTTTCCTGTTATTCTGGAGACTTTTAGATATTTTTGGATCTTTCTAGGGCTACAAAATGAATATTACAAAATCAGAAGCCCTGAACATAGTATTAAACAAAATACCATCATGGCAAGAAAAAATCCCTTTTATAATAGCAGCTAGCAGTATAAAATACCTGGGAATTTTGATCCAGTCAAATATAAAAAAATTGTACGATACACATGTTAGTGCTGGTATAGCCAAATTCTGCAAAAATCTCAGTATATGGAAAGCACTGCTGCGAAGCATGCTTGGGCAACTAGGACTCTTTAAAATGACAGGTATTCCAAGAATGTACTATTTATTTTTGATGTTGCCATTATTACTAATACCGACTAAATAGAGAGATGTCAAACTTTATTATTTGGGGAGTATAGAGGGAGAAAGGGGGTGGCCCGGTATTAAAGGGGTTGCACCCCATATGGTCATCCCCTGACCTCACCAGAGAGACAAGGGGTTAACTGGACTGCGGTCCAGGGATGTGGTTTGCACCTTGTCATACCTTGAAAATATATGTTCCCCTGTTCCCATGTTTCACCTTTAATGTTGTTTCCCAAGGCAGGGATAAAATCCTGCAGAGATTCCTTTGCACAAAGGGAAGCAGATGGTTAGAGGGGCGACCCAATGTCTAGAGACTAAGTATTAATCAACAGACTCTGCCAGTCTAATTGCTACCTGAGGGCGGAGAATCATCAAACTGGAGTGGTTTGTAAGTGTTATGTCTACACCTACAAACAATGCAGATCCTACCAGATACTTCATTTGGTAGACTGATCGTTGCCCCTGATTTAATTATGGGGCTACCCATAGAGTCCCAGTACACATGGGCTAATTAGCTGAGGGGCATGGGTTAATCTGTGTCTCCACGTTAGGGATTGGATACAGATAATTGTTCACCAATAGTCTATTCAATGTTAAGAATAGGGTTACACAGGTATATAAACTGTGTCAACCCTACAGTTTTTAGTTCTTCTTCTGATACCATCTTGAATGTCACCGGATTGCTGGAGAATTGCTAGCTGATACTTCTCCATTCCCCAACCCTAAGTAAGTGTTACCTTCTTGTCTGTTAATTGTACTATATTGCTGTGTTCACCTTTTTTAAGGAATAAATATATTTTATTATATCTAAGCCTCGTTCAGTTCAACCCAGATATTTGGTGTTCATTACTATATATCTTGTCATAAGCTACCGTGACAGGGAGGTAGGAGTATAGAATCAGTCTGGCAAAATTGAAATTGTATAAAGATATAGGAAGTTGTTCCCTCCCAGACCTCGAAAAGTTTAATTATATATGTCTGTTCAAAATAGCAAGAGAATGGCTAACACACACACGTCTTGACGCTCCCTGTGATAGAGAGATATTGCTGCTCCAATAGCCTTACCAACCCTTACACAAATTCAAGATCAAAACATACCAGTAGCAGCATGAAACAATATACAGCTGAACCCCATAATAACGCGGTGCTTTGGGTCCACATAATGCGACCGCGTTATAACGGGGATCGCGGGGGGGAAAATGGCCATCGCGATCAGGAGACCCAGCAGCACTACCACGCAGGACTTGCTTGGGGAAGGGTTTTAGGGTTCCGACACCACGGGTCAGCCATTGCGCCGGGGGGAGGGTGGTGTGTCTATCCTTGTGTGTGTCTGTCTCTGTGTGTTTCTGTCTCTGTTAGCAATAAAGCATTGAATAGAAAAAAATAAATGGCCGCCGTTATCAGGGGACCCGGCAGCACCACCACACAGTGGAGGGGGGCAGCAGTGTTATGGGGGGGCAGCCTGTGTTATAAGGAGGCAGGCTGTGTTTATAAGAAGGCAGGCTGTGTTTATAAGAAGGCAGGCTGTGTTTATAAGGGGGCAGGCTGTGTTTATAAGGGGCAGGCTGTGTTTATAAGGAGGCAGGCTGTGTTTATAAGGGGCAGGCTGTGTTTATAAGGGGCAGGCTATGTTTATAAGGGGGCAGGCTGTGTTTATAAGGGGCAGGCTGTGTTTATAAGGAGGCAGGCTGTGTTTATAAGGAGGCAGGCTGTGTTTATAAGGGGGCAGGCTGTGTTTATAAGGGGGCAGGCTGTGTTTATAAGGGGGCAGGCTGTGTTTATAAGGGGGCAGGCTGTGTTTATAAGGGGGCAGGCTGTGTTATGGGGGGGAGCGGTGTTGTCGGGGTAGTTGGGGGTGCCTTTGTTATTGGGGGGCAGCTGTGTTAGGGGATAGCTGTATTATTGGGGTTGCTGGGGGTGTCTGCGTTATTAGGGGTAGCTGGGGGTGTCTGTGTTATTAGGGGATAGCTGGGTGTCTCTGTTATTAGGGGGCAGCTGTGGGTGTTTGCATTATTAAGAGGTAGGTGGAGTTAGTACCTGGCTGAGCCTGGAATCATTGACACGTGCAGGCCGCGCACAGCCCGTGGAGAGGTTGCAGGAAAGGCTGGGGACTCGGAGGCCTGACAGGCCGGGGAGATCTGCACAGAGACCAGGTCACTCATTGCCAGGAGCAGTCTCCTCAGCAACCCTCATACCCTCCCCTTCCTACTCACTGTACCCAGGTCACTGCAACACTGCTTTCGCCCGTCATCTTGCTCTATCCCACCCAGCCCCCATTCAACCTCTTCACTCTCAAAGGCAACTCACCACATCCCTACCTCCAGCTACCATTACACAGAGGTGTGTGTGTGTGTGTCTGTCTGTCTGTGTCTGTGTGTGCCCGTTAGCAAAAAAGCATTGAATAGAAGAAGAAAAAAAAAAAACCTTGCTCAGACTGCGTTATCGGCGGATCCGCATTGTAGCGCATCGCGCTATAACGGGTTGAGCTGTATAGTTCGCAGACACAAGGAGAGCCTGCAAAAAACTCCTGGGTCTATTAAACGAACCCAAAGCATTGATTAAATACTTGCCATTAGTAGGAAATCCAGATTTCCAGTTGGGCAATGAATCTACAATCTTTAGAGAATGGGAATCTATGGGATTATATAAATTACATAAATTCCATAGTATAGAGAGGGGCTCGGGGCTTTCCTTTCAGGAAGCACAGATAGAATGAAATATTTCTGCAAGCAATTTCTTGGCATATATGCAATTTAAACACTATATATTTTCTATCACCAGAGAACAGCTTAATGTCTTTGAACATGGATGTATAGACTGTTACTTAAAACCAGACCCCTTATTTAAATGTAAAATTCACCATGTATATAAACCTCTCACAAATTCAGGGGATCGGAGAATCTGGGAAGCCCTCATATCCAATTAGAGGAGAGATTTCCCAGACCTCCTAGGCTGCAATCCCCCTGTTCTGCGCATGTGAGACCTACGTTCTGCGCAAGCGCAACCTCGGCAAACCCTGTTCTGCGCATGCGCGACCTCAGCAGTCCCCGTTCTGTGCATGCGTAGATATGGTGGCCCCCTTCTCGGTACCGCTGTATGTGCGGAACGCCAAAAAGTGGGGCCCTACTGTACCCCATTTGTTTCATATGAGAGGCTATATAGTATTTTAAAATATTTGAGACTGCCAGACCACCTCCTACTTTAGCAGCAAATATAATTGATCTGGCTATTCTCTGTTATTTATGCTTCCAAATAAATTGCATAATTCGATTTTGGATATCTTTTATAATTGTAAATGGGACAGATATTGGTAATGTCTGAAAATAATACCAAAGTCTAGGGAGAAAATTCATCTTAACCACAGTAATACGCCCTAACCAGGAAATACAATGAGAATCCCAAACTTGCAAATCTTTTTTTTAGCTTTGAAAAAAGGTCCGGATAATTATGCCTCTTTTTCGGTTAGCGTCAAATTTAAAACTTCCAACTTTCCCATATTAACTTTATACCCAGACAGTTCACCAAACCTCTGAATATTGTAAATTCAGGAGGGATGTCAATGGATTAACTATAGAAAAAAAATATCATCTGCGAAAAATGACATTTTATAATACTCATCTTCTTTTATGATCCCTTGTATATTTGGGGAGGCTCTTATAGTAGCTGCGAGAGGCTCGATTGTTAAGGGCACCCCTGTCTCGTACCATTCTTAATTGTTATCAGATTTCCCTCCCCCCCTGGAATCTTCCAAGTGGCTGTCGTTAACAAATAGAGGAGAGGGCCTGTACCCCCTGTAAATTTTTTAAAAAAAAACGGAGATTCCGAATGCCTCTAGCGTTCTATCCAGAAAATCCCACCTTATCCTATCAAGGTTAAAGCAAATGTTTCCCGAGGCTACTGATAGATGCAGGAGGGGATGCGGACAGCTAGGGGATGTAGCGCACATACAGTATGGTGGGTTTGCCCAGTAATGCTGACATACAGGAGGACAGTTTTGAAATTAATAGAAGATGTCGGGAATCAAGGTTCCGCTTGACCCAAATGGAATAATTTTCTGTTAGATATTTTTGTTTTTCCATTTGTATTCTCTTTCTATAGGATGCAATTGAGATAAGCTGTCCTCGAATCGTGGCCTTATGGGCCTCCCATAATATTGCTGTCGATTCTATCGACCCATTATTAATTTATTGGAGTGAGTCTCCAATTTATGTGCTAATTTCCAGGTAATTTAGTAGTGAGCCATTCATTCTCCAGTGGAAGGATTGAATCTTGGCAAATGGGGGGTCAAACAAGATCGCCAAAGGAGCGTGATCCGACCACGTAATAGAGCCTATATCTGAGTGAACCAACACTTCCAGAATATTTGGGGTTGCAAATATATTATCAATTCTAGAGTAGGAGTCGTGTGGGATTGAGTAAAATGAATAATCTCTCTGACCTTTATGTGAGTTGCACCAGGCGTCGAAAAGACCAAACTCTTTAACAATCTAAATTTCTTTGATACACTATGTCATTGAAGAGTTTGGCTGCGCAGGATGAGTGGATTTATCCATATCTGGGTCAGGGACCATATTAAAGTCGCCTCCTAAAATTATTAGCTGTTCTCGAATGTCTCCCAAAGATTCCAATGTTTCCTTTAAAAATTCAATGTATCCCTCATTAGGTGCATATACATTGGCTAGAGTGATATGTAGGCCTGACAGTAGACCGTGGACCATGAGGGACTTCCCTTCTTGGTCTCTCTTGATCTCTAATATCTGGAACGGAATACCATACTTTACCAAATCGCAACCCCTCTTCTTTTGCTTGTAAAGGACGAATAGTGTATAGTGTACATCTCGCTGAAAGTGTTTAGGGGATCCTGAGTGTCAAAGTGCGTCTCTTGCAAAAAAAACAATATCTATTTCCAGATTCCTAAATTCTTTTAGGGCCAATCTATGTTTACCATTACTGTTCAGACCCTTAACATTCATAGATACTACCTTCAATGGCGTTTGACTAGTCATATCCAGTATCGTTGCCCTCTCTCTATTGTGAAAGTTATGCTCCAAAAAACTTGATGGTTGTGGAAAACAGAAGGGGGAACAGGACAAAAAACGGGGGGGGGGGGGAACTTAAACTCCTGCACTGCTTTATCCAAAGCAGACTGGAACATGGACTGCATGTCCTCGAACATAGTCTTTAAATCTTGCCTTGTGATGGCTGTCTCTCTTCTGCCCCCTGCTCCTTCTCAGGGCTCAGTGATGAGCGCTCCCATCCACTCTCCTCACCACCATCTTGTTTTTTCTCTCCTGCAGTCGCAGGGCTCTTTATGCCCAAAATGGGACAAATCCGAGGCGCTCGCCTTCCTATCTTTCCGGAGAGGCGTGTTGGGTGGTTCCCCCGGTGCTCTGCTTCCATTTTTGCCACACTACGAGGTGCCAATCGGAGGCTCTCGTTAAAAACAGGCAGCGGCATGCACGGAGCTCTACAGCAGACGTGCATGCGCTGTGACGTCACGCGCACCCCTGGGTTGGTTTAATTTGATCTAATATTCATTTTATAATCTTCTGTAAAGAGAAAATGTGAAGAAATATGTAAGAAGCTAGACTAGTTGTCCTATCTGTGAGAAATGGCTTCTTACATGTTTCTTTGCATAGTTCTCACAGATCTGACAGCTAATCTAAAGACTTGGAGTCAAAATATTGTATGGCTTTCCATGTATATGATGTAAATATGTCTTCTTTATATCTTCTTTATATGATGGCTTGTTTCAATGTATATGTAAATCTACAATAAAGGATCATATATACATTTTTTTTTTAAAGCACAGGTTGGCTCTGTGTGTGCGTTATACCAGACAGTGAGATAGATAAGTGTAACTGGGTTTTTGCACTCCTGTAACAAGGTAATTATACATCGGGCTTCTCGGGTCCAGCTTTCCACCCTGAGAGTCTTGTAGCTTCATTTTGGCACCTGAGACACATAAGTCACCTTATGTCATCATATAACGCAGCATGTTCATTCTCAGACAGCAGGGGAAGCCCCAAAGTCAGTGGTACGTAACTAATAAGATTTTATCTTTAATTTGACAGGTGAGTATCGGAAGATAAAAGTAGAAGTGGAAGATGCAGCAGAGGATTGCAAACCAGATGTGACTTCATCAGAGAAGAATGAAGAAGGGATGGATTTCAGCAACTCCCTGGTACTGAAGACTGAAAATATGGTGCGGGTGGAAGCAGCCATGGAACGCGAGACTGGTTCAGAGCAGAGACAGATCTTGGGGGAAAAACCTCTTATTTGTGATCTGGTGAAACACCTACGAACCCACACAGGGGAGAAGCCATTTCAGTGCCCCTCTTGCGATAAAAGATTTAAAGAAAGCTCCGCCTTAATCAAACACAAGAGGACGCACAGCATTGACCGGCCATACAGATGCTCAGAGTGCAATAGACGCTTCTTCCGGAATTCTGACCGCATTAAACATATGAGGACACACACAGAAGCTGAAAACCTGCAGTGTCCTGACCGAGAAAAATCTGTGAATAGTAGCTCTGACCCTCTCAGCTCACAAAAGGAGATCCGAGTTGCAGAAACTCCCTATACTTGTGCAGAGTGCAGAAAGGTCTTTAATCAGTTGGCTTCTTTCATAGAACACCAAAAAACTCACTCAGGAAAGAAGCCCCACAAGTGCGCACATTGCGGCAAACTCTTCACTCGGAAATATTATTTAGTGAAGCATTTGAGGTCCCACCCAGGAGAGAGGCCTCATCAGTGTGCAGTATGCAAAAAGGGCTTCATTCAGAAATCTGACCTTGTTACACACCAGAGGATCCATACAGGAGAGCGTCCTTTCCAGTGCTTCCATTGTGAGAAAAGGTTTACACAAAGGTATACTTTGACCACGCACCAGATGACTCACACTGGAGAAAAGCCATATAAGTGCAGTGACTGTGGGGAAGGCTTTACTTGGAGATCAACTTTCATTTCACACCAGAGGATCCATACAGGGGAGCGTCCTTACCAGTGCTTCCATTGTGAGAAAAGGTTTACACAAAGTTATACTTTGACCACGCACCAGATGACTCACACTGGGGAAAAGCCATATAAGTGCAGTGACTGTGGGAAAGGCTTTACTTGGAGATCAACTTTCATTTCACACCAGAGGACACATACAGGGGAGCGTCCTTACCAGTGCTTCCATTGTGAGAAAAGTTTTGCAATAAAGTCTACTTTGAGAACGCACCAGATGACTCACAGTGGGGAAAAGCCATATAAGTGCAGTGACTGTGGGGAAGGCTTTACTCGGAGATCAACTTTCCGTTTTCACCAGAAGATACACACAGGTGAGTGTCCCTATAAATGCTCGTAACAATGTGTTCGGAACGCATGCCTGGTGAAGCATCAGAGAGTGCACACATGGCGGCAGAGTTTGGATTGTAACTCTCTTGGTAATGGTCCCCCCATCTCTGGCCCCCTGTTTGTAGCTCTGCTCCCATTTGCTCAAACTGCAGGAGGAAGGGACCGGGGAGAGGAGGTTGGGGTCCGCAGGGGATGTCTCCCTGTGGTAGAATGCGGGCCACCTGTTTACCCACCAGTGCATTAAATGGACTAATCGAATGACCCTTCTCTTGATTGACCAGCTTTGTTAGCCAATCCGTTAAAGCCAGATAAATAGACTAGTTTAGCCAACTGTATACGACTTGTAGTAGTATAATTAAGAATTTGAATAACAAGTTTTGTTGTGTTAATTACTGCTTTAAACTGTCTGCGCTGGATTATTGATGGATCACATGCATAGGTTGTATGTCACATGCATAGGTTGTATGATATATTATTTATTTTTAACTGGTAGTAATATTTATACTACAATTGGGACTAACTAGTGGAGTGGCTGGTGGGCGGCTGCTCGGCTGGGGGCGGTGCTACTGCTGGACTGGTGTCTGTTCTGAGCTGAAGGAGTCTGACCTGTGGTGGTAGCTGCAGATTCATCTGATCTGAGAATGACTACATTGAGTGACCGACCAATGTCCATCTGGGCTGGGACCTGGCCTGGGCTCTACTGTACTGTCTCATGTCTATTATATTATAGCAGTATGTTAATAACAAAAACACGTTCAGTTTCAAGGGGGGTTAAACATATATATTATTTAGTTTTATCACCCAGCAGAGTGCCACACAGTGCCACCAGCAACCGCACACTCAGGGACACAGTGCCAGCCAGTGCCACCACCAGCAGCACCAGCAACCACACACCCAGGGGCACAGTGCCAGCCAGTGCCACCACCAGCAGCAACCGCACACCCAGGGGCACAGTGCCAGCCAGTGCCACCACCAGCAGCACCAGCAACCACACACCCAGGGGCACAGTGCCAGCCAGTGCCACCACCAGCAGCACCAGCAACCGCACACCCAGGGACACAGTGCCAGCCAGTGCCACCACCAGCAGCAACCACACACCCAGGGACACAGTGCCAGCCAGTGCCACCACCAGCAGCACCAGCAACCACACACCCAGGGGCACAGTGCCAGCCAGTGCCACCACCAGCAGCAACCGCACACCCAGGGACACAGTGCCACCACCAGCAGCACCAGCAACCACACACCCAGGGACACAGTGCCAGCCAGTGCCACCACCAGCAGCACCAGCAACCACACACCCAGGGACACAGTGCCAGCCGGTGCCACCACCAGCAGCAACCGCACACCCAGGGACACAGTGCCAGCCAGTGCCACCACCAGCAGCAACCACACACCCAGGGACACAGTGCCAGCCAGTGCCACCACCACCAGCAGCACCAGCAACCGCACACCCAGGGGCACAGTGCCAGCCAGTGCCACCACCAGCAGCAACCGCACACCCAGGGGCACAGTGCCAGCCAGTGCCACCACCAGCAGCAATAACCGCACACCCAGGGGCACAGTGCCAGCCAGTGCCACCACCAGCAGCAATAACCGCACACCCAGGGGCACTGCGAGAGTGACATATATTATTCACCTTTCTCTCTATATATTATTACTAGGATAATTAGTGAGAGATTGAAGACCTTTCCTCTGTGTATATACCAGTTTACTTGTTATTAGCGTTACCGTTACTACTAATAAATACCACAGTCCGGTGTCTAAACACTACCCCACCCCACTGATTATACCATTACTAGTATAACTAACTGTATGCCACTAGCAGTAGTATCATTAATAAGAATTTGACTAACAAGTTGTGTTAAAATAATTACTTTACACCGTCTGCATTAGGTATCTGACTTGTCGCGTGCATATGATTTTTTTGTTTATATACACATAGTTTGTTTTTTTTGTTTTTTACTACCACTACCAGTAGTATACTACAATTGGTAACCAACTAATGGAGTGGTTTTGTGGCTGAGTAGTGGGCGGCTCGGTGGGCAAAAGAACTGTGCTTCCCCCGCCCCCGCCTAGACTATGAACCCCCACATATTTTGTGTAAATTCTTTATTTCTCCGCTTTTACATTCATCAACATGGTACACTTCAGTTACATAGAGTGGTAACATCCATGTAACATTATAGCACATAGTGGATGTTGAGAACACTTTTCTATTACATGCTTAATAGATAATTCGGGGATAAATAATATTAATAAAGAATACACAATGTAAAAGCTCCAAGCAAACAAAGAAAAACGAAAAAGCATAAGACCTAAAATAACTAAATAAAATCAGTGCAAGTGTGTTTAATTAAACTGTCACACGCTCACGACCTCCCACACCCTATTTTTTTCCAGTAATCAATCATTGTTGCTCATGCTTGTTTCCATAGAGCTGCGATTGATCACCGAGCCGCGTTCAGTAAGTGCTGAACTAAGGATTTCTTTAACCGATACCCATCAATGCCGTCTCTATTGAGGAGAATTATATTCGGGTCCTGGGGTACGACAACACCAGCGATTCCTTGTATGCAATTCATTATCTCGTTCTAATTTGATAACGAAGACTCCCAGCAGATATGCTTAATTGTTCGCTGACCCTCCATAATTTCTCCAGCATAGTCCCGATACATTGGGCTAACTGCTATGAAGCATCGGAGGGGTACAGTACCAACTGTAAAGAAGGTTATATTTGTTTTCCATTATTCTAGTGGACAATGATGAGGATCCTGCAATTGCCCATATTCTGGACCATTCTTCTATAGAAATCTGTTCCCAACTCCTTTCCCACTATTATTAACGGGGTTCTCTATTAAATATGATATATTGCCAGATGAAGAAGAGGGAGTAACAACCTGGTCACTCCTTTGAAGAGCAGGGGGTGGGCGTGATGCTGATTCATCTAGTCAAATATCAGATGTTGTGAATGAGTATTCTGATGATGATGTGAGACACTGTGATATATAAATGTATAACATTGCCCATATATAGTTATGCACTATGAAAAACGTTAATAAATAGAGCTAAAAAAAAACAGAATAGTTGTATTGCACGTGTAGTACATGTTGCTTAGTGCAACTGGGTGTTTGCAGTAATATATCACGCTTCTCAGGTCCAAGTTTCCACACTGAGAATCTTACAGCTTGATTTTGGTGCCTGAGACACATGAGGTGACTTATGTCATCATATAACGCAGCATGTTCATTCTCAGACAACAGGGGAAGCCCCAAAGTCAGTGATACGTAACTGATAGGATTTTATCTTTAATTTGACAGGTGCGTATCGGAAGATAAAAGTAGAAGTGGAAGATGCAGCAGAGGATTGCAAACCAGATGTAACTCCATCAGAGAAGAATGAAGAAGGGACGGATTTCAGCAACTCCCTGGTAGTGAAGACTGAAAATATGGAGCAGGTGGAAGGAGCCATGAAATATGAGGCTGGTTCAAAGCAAAGACAGATCTCGGGGGCACAACGACATACCTGCAGCCACTGTGAGAAAAGCTTTAGTTGCTATGCTTCTGTGGTGAGACACCAAAAGATGTATAATGTGCAAAGTAATCAGTGTTCTCACTGTGAGAAGGCCTTTTTAAGGAAGACAGACCTGAAGAACCACCAGAGAACCCACACTGGAGAGAGGCTGTATCAATGCACAGACTGCGAGAGAAACTTCACAAAATCTTCAGATCTCGTCATCCACCAGAGGATGCACACAGGCGAGAGGCCATACAAGTGCTTGGACTGTCCGAAAAGCTTCCATATGATGAAATTACTGACTCTCCACCGCAGGACACACACAGACGAGAAGTGTCATCACTGCTCCGTGTGTGCGAAAAGCTTTCTCCGGAGGGCTGATCTGCTGAAACACCTTCAGACACACGCGGTGGAGAAGCCATACCAGTGCTCCGTGTGCAATAAAAAGTTTGCAAAAAGCATCAACTTAATCAGACACAAGAGGGCGCAATGCACTGACCGGCCATACAGATGCTCAGAGTGCAGTAGAAGCTTCATCCGTAATTTTCACCTCATTAACCATATGAAGACACACAAGAAGATGGAAACTTCCAACGTGCTGACCCAGAAAAATCTGTGAGTAGTAACTCTGACACACGAACAAACCCACTCAGGACCGACGCCTCACAAGTGCGCACATTGCGGCAAAAACTTCACTCAGAATTCCCATTTAATGAAGCATTTGAGGACCCACACAGGAGAGAGGCCTTATCAGTGTGCAGCATGCGAAAAGGGCTTCATTTGGAAATTGGACCTGGTTATACACCAGAGTAGGGGTGTACAAACTGAGGGGCACGAGATTTTGTAGGGGGGGGGGGGGCGCAGTGACACAGGCGGGGGGAGATGATGTTATGTGGCGGCAGGAGGCTGCCAGAGTGAAGCAGAGGAGCAGCCGGCAGAAGTTAGGAGTTGGGGAGAGAGACTCTTATACTACTATACTTATTTAAAAACACACCTATTCAAAATCACATGACTTTTTTTTTTAAATGAATTAAATCAGGCATGGGGAACTAATATCACCAGTAAAAGGGGGGCTTGGTGTAAATGGCTTGCTCACTCCTGCACCAGAGGACACATAAAGGTGGGCGCCCTTACCAGTGCTTCCATTGAGAGAAAAGGTTTGCACAGAGGTCTGATTTAACCAAGCACCAGATGACTCACACTGGGGAAAATCCATATAAGTGCGGTGACTGTGGGAAAGGCTTTACTCAGAAGTCAAATGTAATATTACACCACAGGATACACACAGGCGAGCGGCCCTATAAATCCTCACAATGTGACAGAGGGTTTGTTCAGAACGCAGAACTGGCGAAGCATCAGAAAGGGCACATGACAGCAAAGCTTGAGCTTAAAAGACAATTCGGGGATAAATAATATTAATAAAGAATACACAATATAAAAGCTCCAAGCAAACAAAGAAAAATGAAAACGCATAAGACCTAAAATAACGAAATAAAATCAGTGCAACTATGTTTAATTAAACTCACACGCTCACGACCTCCCACACCCTATTTTTTTCCAGTAATCCATCATTGTTGCTCATGCTTGTTTCCATAGCGCTGCGATTGATCACCGAGCCGCGTTCAGTAAGTGCTGAACTAAGGATTTCTTTAACCGATACCCATCAATGCCGTCTCTATTGGGGAGAATTATACTCGGGTCCTGGGGTACGACAACACCAGCGATTCCTTGTATGCAATTCATTATCTCGTTCTAATTTGATAACGAAGACTCCCAGCAGATATGCTTAATTGTTTGCTGACCCTCCATAATTTCTCCAGCATAGTCCCGATACATTGGGGTAACTGCTATGAAGCATCGGAGGGGTATAGTACCAACTGTAAAGAAGGTTATATTTGTTTTCCATTATTCTAGTGGACAATGATGAGGATCCTGCAATTGCCCATATTCTGGACCATTCTTCTATAGAAATCTGTTCCCAACTTCCTTTCCCACTCCCAAGCAAAGCCCGGGTTATTAACAGGGTTCTCCTCTATTAAATATGATATATTGGCAGATGAAGAAGAGGGAGTCACAGGGACAATAACAAGGTCACTCCTCTAGTCATATCAGATGTTGTGAATGAGGATACTGATGATGATGTGACACACTGATTTTGAAATTGATACGAACTTTGCCCATATATAGTTATGCACAATGAATATAATAGAGCTAAAAAAACAAACAAAAAACAGAATAGTTGTATTGCATCAGTGTAGTAAATGTTGCTTAGTGCACTAACATGATAATTATACATCAGACATCTTGGGTCCAAGTTTCCACCCTGAGAATCTTACAGCTTAATTTTGGTGCCTGAGACACATAAGGTGACTTATGTCATCATATAACGCAGCATATTCATTCTCAGACAGCAGGGGAAGCCCCAAAGTCAGTGATATGTAACTAATAGGATTTTATCTTTTAATTTGACAGGTGAGAATCGGAAGAAGGTAGAAGTGGAAGATGCAGCAGAGGATTGCAAACCAGATGTGACTCCATCAGAGGCTGGTTCAGAACACAGACAGATCTCAGGAAGAAAGTGTTATACCTGCAGCCACTGTGGGAAAAGCTTTAGTTGCTATGCTTCTGTGGTGAGACACCAAAGGATGTATAAGGTGCAAAAGCCTCATCAGTGTACTCACTGTGAGAAGACCTTTATAAATAGGAGAGACCTGAAGAACCACCAGAGAACCCACACTGGAGAGAGGCTGTATCAATGCACAGACTGTGAGAGAAACATCAGAAAACCTTCAGCTCTCATCATCCACCAGAGGATGCACACAGGCGAGAGGCCATACAAGTGCTTGGACTGTCCAAAAAGCTTCAATCAGAGTTCAGCACTGAATCAGCATCGCAAGACACACACAGGCGAGAGGCCTGATCACTGCTCCGTGTGTGCGAAAAGCTTTATCCAGAACTCTGATCTGGTGAAACACCTGCAGACACACACTGGGGAGAAGCCATTCCAGTGCCCCTCGTGCGATTAAAGGTTTGCAAAAAGCTCCACCATAATCAGACACAAGAGGGCGCAATGCACTGACCGGCCATACAGATGCTCAGAGTGCAGTAGAAGTTTCATCCAGAGTTCTGACCTCATTAAACAGATGAGGACACACAAGAAGATTGAAACTTCCTGTGTGCTGACCCAGAAAATCTGTGAATAGTAGCTCTGACCCTCTCAGCTCACAAAAGGAGATGATCCGAGTTGCAGAAACTCCCTATACTTGTGCAGAGTGCGGAAAGGCCTTTAATCAGTTGGCTTCTTTCATAGAACACCAGCAAACCCACTCAGGACAGAGGCCTCACCAGTGCGCACATTGCAGCAAAAATTTCACTCAGAATTCCGATTTAGTGAAGCATTTGAGGACCCACACAGAAGAGAGGCCTTATCAGTGTGCAGCATGCGAAAAGGTCTTCATTCAGAAATCTGACCATGTTCTACACCAGAGATGGGGTGTACGCCCCCATAGGGGTGATGCATAATTTAGTACGGGGGCCCAGTGAGACAAGCGGGGGTAGATGTTGGTACATAGCGTCAGGAGACCACAAGAGTGAAACAGAGGAGAAGCCGGCAGAGGAGTTAGAAGTTGCATGGAGGCGGTCCAGGGGTCCGACCCGGAAGTCTCTCTTCCGGTGTCTATTCTGCTACAGCACACTCCTCTTCGACCCCCTGCTCTGCCTCCGTGCAACTCGTAACTCCTCTGCTGGCCCGCAATGTACCCTCATCTCCCCCTGCCTGCCTCTATCACCACCCTGGAGATGGGCAAGAGGGGGAGAGAGCTGATGAGATGAGGGGGAGACAACTAATGAAGGGGAGACATGAGATGAGTGGGAGAAAAAAATTGCATTCAGTATTATCTTATACTACTATACTGATTTATTTAAAAACAAACATATAACATTTATCATGCTTTACTGTTTTAAACATTTTATACCGATTAATAAAAAATAAAAAAAAAGTAATGTGATTTGAATTACATGAGGCATGGGGAACTAATATCACGGCTGAAAAGGGGGGCTTGGTGTAAATAGCTTGCTAACCCCTGCACCAGAGGGCACATACAGGTGAGCGTCCTTACAAGTGCTTCCATTGTGAGAAAAGGTTTGCACAGAGGTCTGATTTAACCAGGCACCAGATGACTCACACTGGGGAAAAACCATATAAATGAGGTGACTGTGGGAAAGGCTTTACTCGGACATCACATTTAATATTACACACAGGCGAGCGGCCCTATAAATGCTCACAATGTGACACAGGGTTTGTTCAGAACGCAGACCTGGCGAAGCATCAGAGATTACACATGACAGCAAAGCTTGGATTCTAACCCTCTTGGTAATGGTCCTCCCATCTCTGGTCCTCCCCCCTCTATCCTTTCCCTCTCCACCTGGACACTGAACACAGTCTGGTGAAGGAGCTGCTGCCCCCGGGGTCTACCGGGCGATCATCACACTGGGTCCAGAGAGTGCACACAAGACAGCAAAGCTTGGATTCTAACCCTCTTTGTAATGATCCCCCACATTTATGGCCCCTTGTTCATAGCGCTGCCCCCATTTGCTCAAGCTGCAGGAGCAATGGACCAGGGAGAGAAGGTTGGGGGTCCCTGTGGTCGGGGGGATGTCCCTGTGGCACAATGCGGGCCGCCTCTTTCCCACCAGTGCCTTAAATGGACTAATCGAATTACCGTTCTCATTGGCTGACAAACCCGGTCAATCAGTTTAAGCCAGATAAAATAGACTAGTATACCCAACTGTATATGACTAGTAGTAGTATAATTAAGAATGTCAATAAAAAGTTATTCTGTTTATTACTACTTTACACCGTCTGTGTTAGATTGACTGGTCACGTGCATAGGTAATCTATATGTACATGTAAAAATGTCTGTCATGGAACGCCAGGACTCTTAACACCTTTTAAAACCTTCTGGGATAATTTACACTAGCAAAGACAAAGTTATTAAATAAAATGGGGTTTATTCATGCAAACATACAACAAAATACACAGGTAAATACACATCACACTGGGGGACTTGGGGGGAGACACTAACATACCTAGGTGCTTCAGCAAAAGGCTTACCCTGAGCCTTCTGGTTCCAGCCGCCATAAGATTCTAGCTTTCCCTGCTGGCTGGGATTCTCCAGTGCTTCTCTGCTGGTATGTAGCTCACCCAGAAGGACCTTTGAACAGCCCGCCAGCAGGCCCACACAGGCTTATATAGTGCCTCTCTACTTGTATCTTCAAATCATCAAAACAAAGGGACTTATCTGCTACACTGCTCTCACTTATATAGGGCTTGCTGCACATTTATTACATTTACGGGTCTGCCAGCCAATTAGAGCATGGATTATGATTGTGCAGCCAATGGGAATCGTGCCTATGAGTTTGAAACCCATCAGCCATTTTCCTGGCTAGCCCCATACCCTCTGTGGTCCTGGCACCTCTGAGTCTAGATGAAACAAAAGGCTCTCTCTGAAGATAGCAACTCCACAGCCCTTCTCCCTCACCATGTGCCACAAGCCTGCATGTCTTTGCAATTAACACAGGGAATCCCATTACTTGGGTTGGTTGCATTGGAATGCTAATCCACATCTGGCTGTATAGACATTTATACATAATGTATAAGACACAATACACTATCTTAACTTATATCTTGGGAAATCGTATACCTATAAGGGAACTGCGTCTGGGGACACTGTATAGCCCCAGTGTAATTCTCGTGTATCTGCAAATAGTGCCTGCACACCGGGGAGAATTAGGGGACTACCAATAACTCGGCTCCCCGAACTCCTGCAAGCAAAAAGAATACATTTTTGCTGAAATATCCCACCTAAAACTTACCCTCCTGAGGTCTCATGTCCTAGGATGCCGGGAACCCCAAAAGCCCCATAACAGGTCAGGTTTTTGCTATACTTTACATGGGACTTCCATAGCCCACACCGTTCTTGTGAACAGACAGGTACCCGCAAATTATACACTATTTGCAGATAACATGGTACTACCGGCTACTCTGGGCAGCAACACATTACAGTTTTTTTTAACCCTAGTTGCTCCCCTATATCTACCCTTAATCTCCTGCTCCCAAAGTCCCTGTCCTGTAGCTATTTCCTAACAGTGATCCTAACTATACCTGGCATCCCTTGCTTACATTCCTGCAGGGGATCGTAAAATCAAAACAGAAATATAATTAGAGCCCTATACAAAACTCCCACAGCAGTCGTGAAACTCCCAGGAAGAGACTCAAACCCCATAAAAATCACTAATGGCACTCGACAAGGATGCCCCCTATCTCCGCTTCTATTCGCCCTCTCCATAGAACCCCTGGCAACGACAATTAGAGACGAAAAGAATATCAAAGGTATTGAAATTGGAGAGACAAATTACAAAATATCCCTGTTTGCCGACGACATTATTCTAACCCTGCCCAACCCATTGATGTCCCTCCCGAACTTACAATCCCAATTAGACCAATTTAGTAAAATTTCAGGATATAAAATTAACACGGACAAGTCGGAGGCACTGAATCTTTCATTAACGGCATCAGAAGTTAAGTTGCTACAGGCAAACTTCAATTATAAATGGAGCTCGATAAAAATTAAATATCTGGGAATACAGATAACGAGCTCTTTTAAGACCCTATACCAATACAATTATCCCCCCCTCTTCGAAAAGATTAGAAAAGATCTTCAGAGCTGGAACGAAAATCAGATCTCTTGGCTAGGAAGAATAGCCACAGTTAAAATGAATATCCTGCCAAGACTCCTATATTATTTCCAGACGCTACCAATAGACATTCTATCAGCAGAACTTAAAAATATCCAGAATAGAATTTTTCAATTCATCTGGAAAAACAAAAGACCAAGGGTTGCAAGAACAATTTTACTAGCTCCAAAAGATTGCGGAGGTTTGGAAGTCCCGGATATTACTAAATACTATTTGGTGGCCCAACTAAAACAAGTAATAATGTGGAACAGCGACCCAACTACAAGTTGTTGGCTCGGGATTGAGTCTACCTATACAGGACCCCTTTCTCTGCCGGTAACCCTTTGGACCGGGGGGGGGGGGGGGAGAAAGGGGAAGAAAGAGCCTAGCAGATAAATTAAAACTGCGAGCAATGAGGTGTACATGGAAGGTATGGACTAGAAACAAGGAGAAATATCATTTGGCATCTTCACCCACTCTAATGACCCCCAAATTTAGCAATCCTGAGTTTATCCCAGGCTGCCTCCCAAAGGGACTTAGTAAATATAAAGAGCTAGGGTTGGTAATAGCTGATGATTTTGTATCCAAAGATAAGATTCTTGCACTCCCAGATTTGGAGAAAAAACATAAAATTACAAACTTACCGGTATTTGGTTACTTACAAATTCGACATTACCTACAAACAGTCTCAAAAGACTCAGTGTTTTCGGCTATGACAAAATTTGAGAGATTATGCAGCAGAGGCTATTATTGCAAAGGTCTGATTTCTGAGGTATATCTGGGCCTGGCGTCAACTGCGGCACAATCTAAGCATAGCTACATGCTAAAATGGACAGAAGACTTAAACCTAGAATTAGACAGAGACGACTGGGAGGATATCTGGGAAGCGGCCTCTAAAACATCAATCTGCACAACTATAAAAGAAAACATATACAAAATTCTATTTCATTGGTACCTAACCCCAAATAGGTTGAGCCAGATTTTCCCCGGGTCCTCAGATTTGTGTTGGAGAGGATGCGGGCAAAAAGGAGAGATGGCTCATATCTGGTGGAATTGCCCAAAAATTCAGGGGTTCTGGATCATGATGCAAATAATGATACGAGTGCTCCTGCGGCTAGAGATAGAGGTGGACCCACTGGTCATGGTGCTGGCTACACCAATAGAGGACCTACAACCCCAAGAGAACTCACTGCAGCTCGCTGCTCGGTAGCTGCGGCATGGAAAAAAATAAACGCCCCCTCCAAGCAGACAGTACTGAGACGTGTCAGGGAAATAAGATTAATGGAACTCCTCTCGGCACAGCTGGGTCAAAAGGTTGATAAATTCCATAAGGTTTGGTCAGTATCGCCAGACAACTAAAAATAAAAAATAGGGGCCATACAAGACTGGAGTTAATAAGTCATCCCCCCTCCCCACCCCTCTCCTCACATTTCTCCTCAACCCCCCCGCCCCCCACTCCCTCTTCTTTCTTGCTTTTCTCTCCACTATCCTTGATTTTCTCAGAGAGAGATGTCTGGAAGCGCCTGCTTCCTCAATAGGTTGTTAACATTTAAAAAAAAAAAAATAACAACAAATGTTTTGTAGAATTTAACGGATGTAAGTTAATTTAAAGAAAAGAAGACAACAAGAGTATTATTTATGTTGTAATATAATGTTTAATATTTTTTCTTTTTACACACTGTGAAGTTGTAACAGAGGTATATTAAAATTTGTTATATGATGTCATTCTCTCAAAAAACAATTTAAAAAAATTGAAACAAAAAGAAGTACAAACAAATATAAAATCAGTTGCAGACTGCTGCAATGACTACCTGTGAACAAAACCACAAAGGGGGGACAGATGCTAACCGTGAGCTAAAGAAGCGGGTGGCCAAGGAAGGTGCTGTTGTTAGTGTCCGGACTGCACCGTCGCTTGGTAGATCTCTCCTCCGCTTGAGCTTCCCGGTTCCACTGTCCCGGCCAATGAGTGTGTGTGCTGGAACAGCCTCACGTCACCTCAACGCATTTCGCAACTGCGTGCTTCATCAGGTTCCTACTACTACTAATAGATATATTGTGATATGAAGACCTCTGAATCAGAAATACTGATTCAAACAGAGTTCCTGATTTATGATTAACTTTGTGGATTTCAGGGATTGTGCAAACCTTCAGTTTTAAAGAGATTTAAAATGTGAATAGGAATTCCAAGTCAGCCTAAGGCTAGTACTAAAGTCGAGACTGGGGAGAAGCAGATTGAAAAGAATTAAATGTCAGTTCTAGAGAAAGGAAAGTACACCACTGCCAGTTTCTCTTATACCACTAAAGTCATATGCAAAATGCACATCATTCTTGTTACATTCAGCAATGATGAATGCGGAACAGACATTGGCATTGATATTAGAAGACTCTGAAGAGCTGTTAAGAGCCAGGTGAAGAAGACAGAGAATTTCAGGGACAGAGCAGGTGGTGGACGTGATGTGGATTCATCTATTGAAATATTACTTGTGAATGAGGATTCTGATGGTACTGTTTTGTAGTGGTGTTTAACAGCCAATGAGAGAGAATAACATTTTGTACATTGCCCTTACCCTAACTCCATTTTCAGTGCCCAGCGCTCAACACTGAACTTGCAACACTGCCAAGTCTCCTCTGCTATTTATATTCGCTCTAACCTCACATCTTTCTAAACAAGACATTTCTTTCCACAAGCCTTATGTCACTCACACCATTCATATTTCCCCATCTGTCCTTCCTTCTCCACTTCTCAGTTCACATGAACTGCTTTCCTATCTGTGCCCTTTGGTTCCACTCAGCTATACCCCCTGCTCTACCCACCCCCCCTACAAATTCTCCTCTTGCACCCACATTCTTTCTTTGCATCTCCCAATCCTGGTCCCTGCCTTATTTCTACATGCTCTCATCCTCACCTCTCACATGCAACTTCTTCTCCTTGTGGCGTAAACCCCTCTAACCTCATATGCATCCCCTCTCTCCTGTGCCCTTTGGAATGCACACTTCTTTTCTAACAAATACATATCTGTACATCAAGCATGTCAAACTAACGACCCACGGGCCGCATGCAGCCCACAACAAATATCTTTGCGGACCAGCCAATGTGTCCCGGTTACGTCAGCGGTGAGGAGGATGCGGCAGCTGGTAAGTATTCTCTGTGTTCAGTAGAATGAGTGAATGCTGCCGTGAAGATTGGATGAAGGGCCGCATGGGTTTGAATGAAGGAGGCGGAGCTTAGAATGCTTGCTGGGACGCAGGGGATTGGTCGCAGGCAGGTCAGAGGAAGCGGGGGCAGGGCTTCTGCTTTGTGCAGAGCACACGGTGAGTGTGTGTGTATGTCTTCCCGCTCCTGGCTCCTCTGCCTGCTGCTCGGTGTCCCCCACCGGGCGGGCAGCCACAGGGACCCAGTCAGAGCGGGGGGTTGCCCCCCCTGGCGCTCTCTGCCCCCCTGGTGCTCCCTTTCCCCCCCCCCCCCTGGTGCTCCCTTTGACCCCCCCCCTGGTGCTCCCTTTGCCCCCCCTGGTGCTCCCTTTGCCCCACCTGGCGCACCCTTTGCCCCCAGTCCCCTTGGTGCGTGAGATGGGCGTGGGGGCGGGCAGTGGTGGTGCAGAGGGAGGCAGGGAGCCACCTGCTCAGATCGCAGGCCTTTCCTCTCTCCCTCGCCCCCCCCCCCCCCTCCAGTCACTCACATCTGTCGCTGCCTCTGTACTCCACTTTGTGTGTGGGGTGTGTGTGTGAGGGGGGGTTTGTGTGTGGGGGGGGATATGGGGGGGTGAGTGGGGTGTGTGTGTGTCGGTGTGTGGGGGGTGTGTGTGTGGTGGGTGTGTGGGGAGGGGGAGTGGGGGAGGGGAGAGTGTGTGTGGGGGGGGAGAGTGTGTGGGGGGGAGAGTGTGTGGGGGGGAGAGTGTGTGTGGGGGGATGTGGGGTGGGGGAGTGGGAGTGTGCGTGGGGGGGAGTGTGTGTTGGGGGGAGTGTGTGTGGGGGGGAGTGTGTGTGTGGGGGGAGTGTGTGTGGGGGGGAGTGTGTGTGGGTGGAGTGTGTGTGTGGGGAGGAGTGTGTGTGGGGAGGAGTGTGTGTGGGGGGGAGTGTGTGTGAGGGGAGAGTGTGTGTGTGCAGGGGGAGTGTGTGTGTGGGGGGGTGTATGGCAGGGAGTGTGTGTGTGGGGGGGAGAGTGTGTGTGTGGGGGGGGAGTGTGTGTGGGGGGGGAGTGTGTGTGTGGGGGGGTTGGAGAGTGTGTGGGGGGGGTGTGTGTGTGGGGGGGGGAGAGTGTGTGTGTGTGGGGGGGAGAGTGTGTGTGTGGGGAGGAAGAGTGTGTGTGTGGGGGGGAGTGTGTGTGTGTATCAATGGCTGTGTGTGTGTATCAGTGGCTGTGTGTGTGTGTGTGTGTGTATCAGTGTGTGTGTGTAGGGGGGGAGTGTGTGTGTGGGGGGGAGAGCATGTGTGTGGGGGGGGAGAGTGTGTATGTGGGGGGGAGAGTGTGTGAGGGGTGTGTGTGTGTAGGGGGGAGTGTGTGTGGGGGGGAGTGTGTGTGGGGTGGGAGAGTGTGTGTTTGGGGGGAGTGTGTGTGTGGGGGGGAGTGTGTGTGTGTGGGGGGGGGTGAGAGTGTGTGTGGGCGGGGGGAGAGTGTGTGTGTGTCAGGGGGAGAGTGTGTGTGTCAGGGGGAGAGTGTGTGCGTGGGGGGGAGAGTGTGTGTGGGGGGGATAGTGTGTGTGTGGAGGGGAGAGTTTGTGTTTGGGGTGGAGTGTGTGATTGTGGGGGGTGTGTGTGGGGGGGAGTGTGTGTGTGGGGGGGAGTGTGTGTGTTGGGGAGGAGAGTATGTGTGGGGGGGAGAGTGTGTGTGTGGGGGGGGGGGGAGAGTGTGTGTTGTGGGGGGGGAGAGTGTGTTTGGGGGGGTTGGAGTGTGTGTGTGTGGGGGGGAGAGTGTGTGTGGGGGGGAGAGTGTGTGTGGGGGGGGGGAAGAGTGTGTGTGTGGGGGGGGGGAGAGTGTGTGTGTGGGGGGGGGGAGAGTGTGTGTGTGGGGGGGGGGGGGGTATGGAGGGGAGTGTGTGTGTGGGGGTGTGTGTGTGTGTGGGGGGTGAGTGTGTGTGTGTATCAATGGCTGTGTGTGTGTGTGTGTGTGTGTGTGTGTGTGTGTGTGTGTGTGTGTGTGTATCAGTGGCTGTGTGTGTGTATCAGTGGCTGTGTGTGTATCAGTGGCTGTGTGTATCAGTGGCTGTGTGTGTATCCGTGGCTGTGTGTGTGTGTATCAGCGGCTGTGTGTGTGTATCAGTGGCTGTGTGTGTGTGTGTGTGTATCAGTGGCTGTGTGTGTGTGTATCAGTGGCTGTGTATCAGTGGCTATGTGTGGCTGTGTGTGTATCAGTGGCTGTGTGTGTGTGTGTATCAGTGGCTGTGTGTGTGTGTATGTATCAGTGGCTGTGTGTATCAGTGACTGTGTGTGTGTATCAGTGGCTTTGTGTGTGTGTATCAGTGGCTGTGTGTGTGTGTGTCAGTGGCTGTGTGTGTGTGTGTTTATTAGTGGCTGTGTATCAGTGGCTGTGTGAGTGTATCAGTGGCTGTGTATCAGTGGCTGTGTATCAGTGGCTGTGTCTGTGTGTCTTTGCAAGCCAGCAGTGACTGTGTGGGAGTCTGTGAAGTCAAAGGCTTCCTCTGTGGAACATAACCTTTTTAATCTTATAAATTGTCCCTTGAGGATACCTTTTTTGAGACATTTAGAATGATTACTGTCAGCTCTGAGGTAAGAATTGCGTGCATTAGGCTTTCTGTATATATCCGTTTGTATATTCCCCCGCATATCCACATACAACATTAGATCCAAAAAATAAATGTGATGAATATTTTCATGAAAAGTGAATATTAAGTTATAATCATTAATATTAAGTTGGTGAATAAATGTTTGTAGTGAAGAAAGATCACGATCCCAGATAAATAAGAGATCGTCTATATAGCGCTTGTAAAATAAAATTTGGTGCCTAAAAGAGTTTTGATCACTAAAAATAAAAATAGACTCCCACAGCCCCATAAAAAGATTAGCATATGAGGGTGCGAAAGATGTGCCCATAGCGGTGCCTCTGAGTTGTAAATAAAATTGTGAATCAAAAGAAAAATAATTGTGAGTAAAAATGTGATAGAATCTATTAAAAAAGTGCAAAGTGCTGGTGCTAAGTGAGATAATTTTAGGAAATGTTGTATAGCGGCAATACCCTGCTCATGTTTGATAATATTATAAAGAGAGGTAACATCCATGGTTACCCATCTGTAGCTCTCTCGCCATTGAATATTGTTTAGATCAAATAGTAGTTGGTTTGAGTCTTTCAAAAATGATGGTAGCGATTGTACTATGGGTTGTAGATATACATCTATAAAACGAGAGAGTCCATCTCCCAAAGATCCAAACTCGCCACAATTGGACGTCCCGGGGGACTTGTGAGCGATTTATGGATCTTTGGGAGATGGTGAAAGATGGGCACTACTGGGTTAGGGGAACATAAAAAATCGAATTCTTTATTACTCAATACATAAAGTTCTTTGCCTAGATCGAGTAATGCACTCAATTCTTGTGAAAAAATGGTGGTAGGATCTGAGGATAATTTGCGATAAGCTCTAATATCAGAGAGTTGTCTCAAGGCTTCTTGTTTCTAACTCTCTGCAGATTGTATAACAATCGCCCCACCCTTGTCTGCATTTTTAATAACAATTGTTTTATCGTGTTTAAGATTATGCAGTTCTTTCAATTCAAGGGTGGTTAGATTGCTATGCCAATGTGGGTCATGCTTACATTCTTCTGCTAAAATCCTCAGATCTTTTTCCACCAATCTTTCAAACGTAGTGATAAACAGACTCTTTGAACCATAAGGATAGAAGGTTGATTTCTTCCTAAATATAGTGTGTTCAAAACTTAAGAAGTTAGATAAAGAAACATCTCGTGAGTTATCTTCCATATTCTGTTCTAGGTACAGATCCTCTAGATCAGAAATGGCACAATGATCTTTAAATGTAAAGTCAAAATCAGAATGATCTGGTTCTGGTGAGTCGTCACCAGCATGAACTGGCGAAGACTCCGCAGAATCACTTATAACAGGTACAACAGTGTCAGGTTTGTTAGAAAAAAAAATATTTAAAGTTAATTTGCGGGTGAACCGCTGTAGGTCAATATTGATGTCAATCAATTGGAAGTCACTTTGGGGAGCAAAGTTCAAACCTCTATTAAGTAGAGATAGTTGTGCTGATGTCAATATCTTGTGTGAAATGTTAATCACATTATCATCATTTATAGCTAAGCATATTTCTTCCTTTTTGCCGCCCCTCTTGTTCCTCCTCTTCCTCTTTGACCTCCTCGTCCTATGTAGTTTTTTGACTCCTGTTGTCTATTCATTTGTGCAAAATGTCCTGAAGCACCTGATGTGGACGCGTCTCGTGGTTGTGAGCCTGTGGAACTCTTTCCTCTCCATGTGTCTGAAGTAATGTCAAAAGTCAAAGATGGAAATCTGTTCTCATTATCTGATGTATCTGATTCATAACTAGAAGTGTCTGTATATTTAGACTTCAAAATAGATTTTTTAGGTGTACTGGATGTATCTTGCTTGCGGCCATGTGAGTGTGAAGGTGTTCTAGATCTCCCTCTATTGGGATTAGCATTACTTGGTCTTTCCCAGACATAAACTTGGTTTCTCCCATAATCTAAGCGGTCTCTGTCAAATTTTGACTGCTTTTTTTTCCATAATGGTATCTTCCATAGATTCTATATTGGACAATAAGCGCACCAGCACAAACGGAGCAGGAAGAAACCAGAACAAAAAAATGATAAAAAGAACGCTGCGACGTTCGAAATGCATTGGATGGGTCTTTTGCCACATTAAAGTGCCCTTTTAATAATTTTTTTGTTCTGGTTTCTTCCTGCTCCGTTTGTGCTGGTGCGCTTTTTGGTCTCCCTTTTCCCTGTATTGCATTGAGTAGCTGCACAGCCTGCCTGCCTGCCCTACCAGGATGTGAGTATTTGCATATTTTTCAGGGGAACCTGCCAATGAGACATATGGTGAGTGGGTTGCACCACACACCACCTGTCTTCAGGAGGATAGTACCCATTATATGACACAATAGGTACTATATCAATTGTTAGTACCCTGGTACAGTGGTCTGGCTTATTATCATTTTGAGATATACCTGCATTTGAGCGCTTCAGCTATTTTCCATATATTGGACAATAATACTTGATCATTGTCAGAGAAATGTTCCATAGTTTCAAAAGCTTTGAGCTTTTTCTGTAATGTTTGTATCTCAGTACCCAATGTTACTCTTTCCTTTGTCTTATGTTCAATAATCATATCTATAAGTTTAAATGAACATTCATTTAATGTAGATTTCCAGTTTTGCTCAAATTCTTTACTGCTAAAGCCAAAAGTGGATGCTTTTTTTATTCTTAACCTTCTTTGTATACTTTTGACATTAGCATAATTTTCTAATGTGGTAATGTCCCACCAGAGTCTAATATTCTCTGTCAGAAGTTTTTCCAATTTAAGAAAATGTGCAGTTAAATCTGCAGTTTCTTCATAGATTAACTCAGTTGAATTATCAAACACATGTTCTGCTCGTTTGATTCTTTTAGTAATGTCACTGCAATTCTGTACAAAAACATTGCTCTGTATATCTTCTGTTTCAAATTGTTCAATGTCCTCCATAATGGTGCTCAAAATGTGAGTATGTAAAAAATGTAGAAAAAAAGGTTGTTATGTGTGAATAACAGTCAATAATAAAAAATAATATAAAACTGTAAAGAAGCGCCTTACCAGCCCTTTATAAAGTTAAAAATGTTAGTCCATATAAATGATATATCATCATCGCTAGTATGAGCTACCAAGCAAATATATTAATTGCAAGAGGAAAAAAGGGGAGAACCCCAAGCTGATGCTGCAAAATACTGCAATGTCCTGTAACATGTGTGTCACGGCAGCTTATGACAAGATATATAGTAATGAACACCAAATATCTGGGTTGAACTGAACGAGGCTTAGATATAATAACATATATTTATTCCTTAAAAAAGGTGAACACAGCAATATAGTACAATTAACAGGCAAGAAGGTAACACTTAGGGTTGGGGATGGAGAAGTATCAGCTAGCAATTCTCCAGTAATCCGGTGACATTCAAGATGGTATCAGAAGAACTAAAAACTGTAGGGTTGACACAGTTTATATACCTGTCAAACCCTATTCTTAACATTGAATACAGACTATTGGTGAACAATTATCTGTATCCAATCCCTAACGTGGAGACACAGATTAACCCATGCCCTCCAGCTAGTTAGCCCATGTGTACTGGGACTCTGAGTGTCTTATTTCTGTAGCCCCATAATTAAATCAGGGGCGATGATCAGTCTACAAAATGAAGTAGCTGGCAAGAGCTTCATTGTTTGTAGGTGTAGACATAACTCTTACAAACCACTCCAGTTTGATGTTCCTCCGCCCTCAGGTAACAATTAGAGTGGCAGAGTCTGGTCTGTTGATTAGTACTTAGTGTAAACAATCAGGGCAGTTTAACTTTTGATCACAGTGCTTAGGCTCAATCAGCCGGCTACCCTTCATGACCTATTAGCATAGCAGATGGAGTCTGCATTTTTCAGAGCAGATCCAAAATACCATACATATACACTTTAATATCTACACATATTAATAAGTTCCATTCTGGTGGGCTCAGTGGATCGAAATTTGCCAGTTCTTAATGCCTACAGTGACTCCACACATTGGCCAAATATCAACTCTCTACGACCTCCAGAACTGGAGATACAGAAATGCACTTTAAAACATTAAAATACAGGATTATGGGTAGAAAAAGGGGGAAATGTCCTCGGGCGCGTCACTCTGCTCCAAGCTCCACGACGTGTGTTACGTGCAAAGTAAAAGAGAGAGGGGAGGGCCACAGTAAAAAACAACTCAAAGTTATACACACTTCTTTCTTTAGAGTGGGAGGGGAGGGGAAAACAAGGGAAGAATGATGTTAAAACACACTGTTTGGGTAGAGACACACTCACATGGAATTTCTAATATCTTGAGCTGATGTTCTCTCCTCAACACGTGATTACATAGGTTGTAGGTGTGGAAGTGCCCTCTGGTATCTTCCTTGACAAAAATAAAAGGGAAAACAAAATACAGTAGTGCAATACAATTTAATTAGACAGTGGGTGAATGAGATTTAAAACTTACAAGCGACCGATATTTTTAGGCATAGAAAGGAGATGTCGCCAGACTCCACAGCATATCCCTTTCTGGGTTGCAGTGTTGCTTCTCGGCTGATCCCTGCTGGCAAAAGGTCTTTCTGTCTGTATGTGGGGATAATTCTGGCTGCAGTGTGGATACTCAAGGCCCGTGCACAGGCTATGTTCTCCTCCGGCCGCCTATCCCCTCTACAGATGCAGTCTTCAGCTTCCTTACTCCGTTGCGCGTGCGCATGCGCAGACGGCAAGACGCTGGGCCAGGATACAGGGGAAAGAAACTCCTCGCTACGGTGGCTTGGAATAACCAAAAAACGTCAGACGCGTTTCGCCAATGCTTCCTCAGTGACGTCACCAATGCTTCCTCGGCCGGAGGAGAACATAGCCTGTGCACGGGCCTTGAGTATCCACACTGCAGCCAGAATTATCCCCACATACAGACAGAAAGACCTTTTGCCAGCAGGGATCAGCCGAGAAGCAACACTGCAAACCAGAAAGGGATATGCTGTGGAGTCTGGCGACATCTCCATTCTATGCCTAAAAATATCGGTCGCTTGTAAGTTTTAAATCTCATTCACCCACTGTCTAATTAAATTGTATTGCACTATTTTGTTTTCCCTTTTATTTTTGTCAAGGAAGATACCAGAGGGCACTTCCTCACCTACAACCTATGTAATCACGTGTTGAGGAGAGAACATCAGCTCAAGATATTCGAAATTCCATGTGAGTGTGTCTCTACCCAAACAGTGTGTTTTAACATCATTCTTCCCTTGTTTTCCCCTCCCACCCCTCCCCTCCCACTCTAAAGAAAGAAGTGTGTATAACTTTGAGTTGTTTTTTACTGTGGCCCTCCCCTCTCTCTTTTACTTTGCACGTAACACACGTCGTGGAGCTGGGAGCAGAGTGACGCGCCCGAGGACATTTCCCCCTTTTTCTACCCATACTTATACAGAGGTTGGTGAATAACCTTTGAAAGACTCAGGCAGCGGAACCATTCTGTGGAAAGGACTGAAGCCACACCTTGAATAGTAGGCAAAAAACTTTTTTTGGCGCAAATTTTCTCTTTTTCCAAAATACAGGATTATAATGAAACATAGGAACAGGGGAACATACATTTTCATGACATGACAAGGTGTAAACCACATTCCTGGACCGCAGTCCAGTTAACCCCTTGCCTCCCTGGTGAGGTCTGGGGGTGGCCATATGGGGTGCAACCCCTTTAATACCGGGCCAACCCCCTCTCCCTCTACAATGTGCTATAAATGAAATAGCAAAAACCGGTGTGCATAGAGGATATGCAGCAAGTGTCCCGTAAGTACAGCCGATGGTGTGTGTGAGGCCGGTGCAACCACCAACTCACCTGCACTCCGTCGGGATATGCTTACTAACATTCTCCATGCAGAGGGACAAAAGACTCAAAGACTCAAAGCACTCTGTGCTATTGGAATGCAGTACATAATACAAACGCACATAAAATATCGGCCAAAATCAGCAAATACCCTAACTAATCAGCACCTAAACATCATATAATCTACCATGCACAAAAAAACCTAACATGTTTAGGTGCTGATTAGTTAGGGTATTTGCTGATTTTGGCCGATATTTTATGTGAGTTTGTATTATGTACTGCATTCCAATAGCACAGAGTGCTTTGATTCTTTTGTCCCTCTGCATGGAGTATGTTAATTGGGGTCTGAGTATAAAATGGCTGATCCCAACCTTATATACTCAGGGGGTGTGAGCAACAATCCACCCCAGTACCTGGTCATACCATAACCATGTGACCTTCAAGCAATTTCAATAACTAAGGCAGGGCCAACTATATCCTTTAAAAGTGCAACATAATAGACACAATAGTGTGACTAACTCACCTGTACTGAGGCCTTGTGGGGATTTAACCCCTACACTGCTGCAGCACCAGGACTGACATGCACGGACAATTGAATTTGTAGCAGGGTGCTATATTCTCCCCTCAGTGAAAATCCTCACCCACCTCGCAAAAAAATAATAGTTGCCTAATATAATATACAAAAATACAATTTGCATAATACAATACACATAATAGCAATATAGTATTACAAAATGCACTAAAAAATTCAGTACACATACCAGGTAACCTCCTGTGAGGAACCTTACTTAAATAACACAGCCGTGTTACAGATATATACCATCCTACATGGATAATTTACATTCTATCTAGTTTATAAAGAGAATATATAGAAAATATACATAAGAACGCATTCACCCTAATCATTCTTGCTACTTACGTAACCTCCTACTGAGGAACTATACCACACAAACGTCATAATATATTATAACAGCTACCTAATACATCACAAAGCATTTGCCCAATTTGGGCGAACCGCTCACGTGATGCCCCAGTGAGCTGAATAATCAAAGTTGCTTGCCTCTACAAGCATGCGTAGACGCTCGCTCACATTGGTCACACACAGGGCTACAAACAGGGGGGTTCTGCCAGGGTTGGTGTCCCGGGCCCGGTGACTCAGTGGGCCCGGCCGCCGGTGGCCGCTGCCGGGCCCATGTCAAAAAAGTGTCTGAAAAAAATAGCCGTCATTTTTGCTCCCCCCTGCAGTAGGGGCCCGGGCGGCCGGGCCTTAACCCACACTCTCCCCGAGTCCACAGCCACGCTCCTCAGTCCCTCCCACCGTCCCCAGGCCCCCCCCCCCCCACACTGTCATCCCCTCGGCTACCCTGCTGTAGAAGCCCGGGGCGGGCCTTAACATGCGTTCTCCCTAGCCATGCTCCTCAGCCCCTCCCACCATCCTCAGGCCCCTCCCCACCATCCCCAGGCCCCTTCTAGAATCCCCTCAGCCTCAGCTCCCCCTGCAGTAGGAGCCCGGGTGGGCCTTCACCCACGCTCTCCCCAGCGACGCTCCTCAGCTCCCCTCCCCCCAACATCCCCAGACCCCTACCGGCATCCCCTCGGCCTCAACTCTGGGTGTTCGGCCTTCACCCGCGCTCTCCCCAGCCCCCCTCCCCCCACCATCGCCAGGCCCCTCCACCGTCCCCAGGCCCCTACCGGCATCCCTTCGGCCTCAGCTCCCCCTGCAGGAGGGGCCCGGGCGAGCCTTCATCTACGCTCTCCCCAGACACGCTCCTCAGCCCTCCTTGACCCCCACCATCCCCAGGCCCCTCCACTGTCTTCAGACCCCTACCGGCATGCTCTCGACTCCCCCATCCCCATCCTACCGTCCGGCATCCTTCCCCACCCTTCAGTCCCAGGCCCTACTAGGATCCGTCACCCCAGTGCCCTCCCCAGCTAGGCGGCTCCTCAGACCCCCCACCGGCAGCCGGACCCCGTAGCCACCGGTCCTGACCATCCCCAAGGTATGTCTACTTTTTTATATGTATTGGGGGAGTGATGGTCTTTTTATATGTATTGGGGGAGTGATGGTCTTTTTATATGTATTGGGGGAGTGATGGTCTTTTTATATGTATTGGGGGAGTGGGGGTCTTTTTATATGTATTGGGGGAGTGGGGGTCTTTTTATATGTATTGGGGTGGACTCGAGAGAAGGCGCCGCAATCTTAGGAGGTTGCGCATTCGCAGGAGCACTCGCGGCGGCCATAACTGCAGGCGCATGCGCAGTCGGATAGGCGCATGGGGTGGCAGATAGGGACAGAGCCAGCGGGGACTACAGCCCCAGCAGGCACAGGGGCCAGCGCACACGTGGCCAAGCAGGGCCAATATGAGGACAGGGATCTCGGCAGCAGAGTGGATACATTTTGCGCGCTGGAGAAGCAGAGGCAGTTGATCCTGGGAGCTAGAGAGGGGAGGTGCGTGTGCAGGGGTCAGTAACCCTCTTGCATTAGTGCAGTATACCCCTACGCCCCAGATAAGGCCCTGAGTAATCACCAGCTTGTGGTTGCTGTAGGGAAGGCCCTCAGTTAGGGACATTTCCTTTAGTACTCAGTGATAGTCAGGGACACAGCTGCTGTGCTGAATATCCTGATAACCCTAGTCTGGCACCAGACTATTGGACTGCCATCCGGCCAACCTCTTCTGTGGAGTTCCGGATCTCGCTGAGGACCTCGTGGAGCGGCGGATCCTTTTTGAAGTAGTCAGCGTGTCCGGGTGCTGGAGCGCCCGGCAGGTATTTCATAAGTGCACCAACATACTGGTACCTTACAGGTGCTGGTCACGCCTTAGGGTGGGTTATTTGGGGACACTCAAGGGTTGAGTGACCAAGGGACTGGGTCGGTACATTGGACACGGTGTGGGAATACACGGTGGTGAGTCAACGCTTATATGGAGGGAAAGGGTTATTGTTAACGTGCTGATTATTATTCATGTGTATTCTGTGTGACACCTGTGTAAAGGTTATCAAGTTAATCTAAGAGCTGTTGTTACTGTTTCCTGGCTGGGGTTATCTCATAGTATTGGGATCCTGGGCAGGTGGAGGCGCTGCCAATTAATATATTCATTGCCCCAGGCTCTCAGTGGCGGAGGCTCAAATCTCTGCGAGCCATACAGGTATATGCAGCATCATGGTAAAATGGAAAGAGGGTTACATATGTATTGGGGGAGTGGGGGTCTTTTTATATGTATTGGGGGTGGGGGGCTTGGGGGTGTTTTTTATATGTATTGGGAGGGTTTGGGGGTATTTTTATATGTACTGCACCGACACACTTTATTCGAGCAAATACCCGGTATGTACCTGGCAGATACCTGGAATGCGCCGCTCCTCACCTCTGACAAGCCCCGTTGCATTTGCCTTCCCAGCCTGGGTTCATGCCTGGCTGATGGGCGGCTGATCTGTTAAATGATAATGATTAGGATTTAATAGGCTGCAATGCTTCGCGTGTCTACCAGATGGCATAAATTCATGAATTGTAATGCAGTATATATATATATACTGTGCAGTATTGCAGCCAGCGGGAATAAAATGCTTCAATCCCTGCCTGGAAAATAACTCAATGCACTCGGGCAGAAAACAGTCACAAACCTCAATACACCCGGGTATACCCGAATTCGTGGGACTAGCCAAGCTCGAATAAAGTGTGTCGCCAGTGTATTGGGAGTTTGGGGGTATTTTTATATGTAGTAGGGGCTTGGGGGTATTTTTATATGGGTTGGGGTATTTTTTATATGTATTGGGGGGCTTGGGAGAATTTTTAGATTTATTGGGGGCTTGGGGGTATTTTTATATGGGTTGGGGTATTTTTTATATGTATTGGGGGCTTGGGGGTATTTTTATATGGGTTGGGGTATATTTTATATGTATTGGGGAAGGGTTTTTTTTATATGGTGTGTTTGGTATGTGTATGTATGGGGGGGTTATATGTATTGTTTTTTTTATATGTATTGGGTTGGTGGTTTTTTTGTAAGCATTGGGGGGGGTTAGCATGTATTTGGTGGTGGGAAGATTTTCGCATTGGGGTGGGAAGTTTTTTGGTATATATCTTTTGGGGGGAATTGTGTGAGGGGGGGGAATTGTGTGAGGGGGAGGGAATGAGTGAGCATGGGGTAATTGACGGAGAGAGGGGGTGAGGGAAGAAAAGAGGGAGTAAGAGTGAGGAAAAGAGGGAGTAAGAGTGAGATGCAGGGGAGAGAAATACATGCGAGGTGGGAGACAGAAAGGAGAGAAATACATGGTGTTAGATCTCTACAGATCAGGTCCTTCTAGGGCAAGCAAAACCTTTTCTCCCGGGAGCTACTGAAACGCAACAGATATGGGATGCTTTCAATTAGCGTAGCATATACGAGCTCGGAGCTGTGAAAATTCAAGGAAGCTAGTGGTTGAATTGTCACAACTAAATTTTAATGATTCTCAAGCAGGTTTATATACACAAGGCAGGGACAAAAATACAGTTGTCTTCTGTTACAAATATGGGTACACATCTAAATTTACATGTATCCTTCACATAATGCCTTTTCTGTAGAGCTTAAAACATTTAACTGCTGAGCAAGAGACATATACAATGGTGACTTATAAGGCAACCCTATCCTCTGTGGTCTTGTTTTAACAATATTTTGACAAGCATTGAACAGTTGGTCTCAAGCTATTTACGATAGCCTCCCGTGAAAATAGCAAGGCCAGCGTATTCTTTTTAACCTTATCAATTCCAGAGCTTGGCATAAGACAGTTTTAACCTTACACATGGGAAGAGGGGGGGGGAGAGAGGAGGCTCGTGAGGTGTGAAATGGGGAGTGCTATACACAGTCAAGATTCTGTTATCTCACTCCTCATGAGTCTGGCTGGTACCGGGCATTCTGGGAAATGTAGTCTTTGTGCTGCAGTAATGCATTAATGCGGCAGGCAGAGCGGTGCTGTTATGGACTACATTTCCCAGCTGTGCAATGTAAATAAGGCTTTACACTGTAGCCAGTTTAGCAGTGTAGCTGGGTGCTGAAGGAGCTGTGCAATGTGCTGCAGCCTGTGCCTGCTCCCTGTGCAGCCAGACTTCCGTTGTCTGCTCTGGGAGCTCCTCCCTTCCTCCTCCTGAGGGATCAGGCTGCTGCCTCACTCTCAGATCCTCCAAGTCTCAATGAGATCTCCAAAGTGATCCACTGCAAGGGAAGAGAGGGGAGGCTGGCACCCTCACTGCCTGCACTGCTGAGCACAGGGGGTCTGCATCCTGTTATACCCAGGGAGGGACACGGGGAAATGGCTGCTGGATCTCCTGCTCAGGTACAGAAGTCTTTGTATTATTATTATTACCCAGCAGGGTGTCTCAGTATGAAGCCCCCTATTCTATTCCTGCAGGGTCACAGCTCAGGGTAGAGGTGCTGCAGTTGCAGGGGTCTTGGGGGAGGGGCGGCGGCCTCACCCACGCTTGTTCTTGTGTGACACATAATGTCTGTCTCTCCCTGTCACACAATCTCTCGCTTTCCTTCAGTGTCACATAATGTCTCTCTCTGTCCTTCTGCGTCACATAATGTCTCTCCCTGTCCTTCTGCGTCACTTAGGCCTCGTCCAGGGTGGCGCTGAGCGGGCGCGCTCACGCTGGACACATTGCGACAATGCACGTGGCCTGCGTGAGCGGACGGCACGCCTGCTCGGCGCTCAGCCGCTTGCCGAGCAAGCAAAATTGATTTTGCTGCACGCAAGCGCGTCACGTGAGCGGTTCACCCAATGAGGGCGAACCAGCTCCGTGACACTGTGGCCGCGCCCCCAGATGCACGCGCACCTAGCTGACCAGGAATCGCCCGCCCGTCCTGTTTCCACCCTGGACGAGGCTCCAAGAGACTGTTCATGGTCCCAAGGTTCAACAAAGTATCCGGCCGCTCCTCTCTCACCGTGCACCCCAAAACTGGAACAGTCTACCGGAGACTCTCTCAGTCGCCACCAGTCTAAGTTCTTTCAAAACTAAAGCTGCCTCACATTTTAATCTGGTCTATAACTGTTCTTATAGGCCTACAACATATTATTTCATGCAATGTCTTGTATATTGAAATAACAAAAAACTGCGCTCATATATGGATAAAATAAAAGTGAAGTGATTCAAAAACAAAATAAATGTGAATACAACCTTGTAAGGATGAGGTTTGATGCAGCTGTTCAAATAGAGGGCTCAGCGCTCCAGGCTAATACAGAAAAAAGAAAGAGAACAGCGCAAAAACAAAAACCTCATAGTGTAGTATATTTATAAAAGCAATTTATAAATAAAGGGTGAGTATTGCACGTACATCAATTATAAAATCACACAGCATGACATGTTTGGGACATGTTACCCATCTGTAGACAGCCGATCACCCTCGCAATGCAGGACTTGCAGATCTTTTCCTCTTACAGCAGTGGCAGAGGCTCGCGTGGATCAGCTCGCCGCTGGAGATCACTCCTGGTCTCCGGCGATATCACTGCAGTCTCGGAGGAGCTCCTTCACTTCCAGACACGTGCACAGTGGCGTCTGACGTCATCAGATGGCGTCCGATAGTGTCTTAGTTGCGTCGCGCTAGATGGCGCCAAACCGGCAGGAAGTCCCAAAATGACAACAAGTCCCAGACAGGCAGTGTGATATAGAAAATACCACAATGGGCATATAGAGAATAAGTAGGGAATGCGCCCACTCCTACGCGTTTCGTTATGGAAAACCTCTCCCTCTCCGTTTCTATCTCTCTCTGTGTGTCTCTCTCTCTCTCTCTCGTGTCTCTCTCGTGTCTCTCTCTCGTGTCTCTCTCTCTCTCATATTAATTTATTTATAAAATGTGTTACCAGGAAGTAATACATTGAGAGTTAATTTTTGTTTTCAAGTATGACCTGGGCACAGAGTTCTGATGACAGATACATGGTTTCAAATACACAGTTACATTAAGTGAACAGGGTTATACATTCGGTATAAAGACATTGCATGAACAGTTAATGATGATATGTTATAGGCGTATTTAAAATGTGAGACAGCTTTAGTTTTGAAAGAACTTAGACTGGTGGCGGCTTTTAGCGTCTGAGGTAGATTGTTCCAGATGTGAGGTGCACGGTAAGAGGAGGAGGAGGAGGAGGAGCGGCCGGATACTTTGTTGAGCCTTGGGACCATGAACAGTCTTTTGGGGTCAGAACTCGGATGATTAGTGCTGCATGTGGTAGGGGTGAGGAGCTTGTTCAGATAGATGGGTAGGTTGCCGAGAGTTTTTGAAGGCAAGACGGGAAAGGTGAACTTTGCACCTAGACTCAAGTGATGGCCAATCTAGTTCTTTGAGCATTTCGCAGTGATGTGTGTTATAGTTACATTGGAGGACAAAGCGGCATATTGAATTGTAGAGGGTGTCTAGTTTGCCAAGGTGAGTTTGGGGTGCTGTGCCAGATACTATGTCCCAATAGTCTATAATTGTTATTAGCATCTGCTGTGCGATGCGCTTTCGGACCAGCGGGCTTAGGGATGATCTGTTCCTATAAAGTACACCTAGTTTGGTATAAGTTTTGGATGTCCGGGTATCAATGTGCAACCCAAATGTTAAATGGGAGTCAAACCATATGCCCTGATATTTTAAACTAGTGACAGGGGCTAGGATGGTAATAGAGTTGTTTCTGATCTGAAGCTCTGTCATTGGTAGCTTCAGAAGTTTAGCTTGTCCCAAATATCATTGTTACAGTCTTGTCAGTGTTTAAAAACAGTTTGTTTTGGAAATTCCAGTTTCAGTCTCAAATAATCAGATTGAAGTATGTGTTCAAGGTCGGAGATGCTATTGCTGTGTGCATAGAGGATTGTGTCATACGCATACATGTGTATTGAAGCTCCTTTACAAGCTGTAGGAAGATCATTGATGAACACTGAGACGAGTAGGGGTCCCAGGACAAAGCCTTGCTGGACACTGCAGGTGATGTCCAAGGGAATGGAGCTAGAACCCAAGAGACACATTAGAGGATGAAAAAGGAGGAAGGTGGTGGTGAGGAAGGGGGGGTGAAGGTGAGGAGGGGGCGGTGAAGGGGAGAAGGAGTAGCGGGGTCGGTGAAGGTGAGGAGGAGTAGCGGGGGCGGTGAAGGTGAGGAGGAGTAGCGGGGGCGGTGAAGGTGAGGAGGAGTGGGGGCGTGATGGTGGTGAGGAGGGGGTGCATGACGGTGAAGGGGAGGGTGTGACGGTGAAGAGGAGGGTGGGGCGTGACGGTGAAGAGGAGGGTGGGGCACGACGGTGAAGTGGAGGGGGGCATGACGGTGAAGAGGAGGGTGACGGTGAAGAGGAGGGGGTGGCGTGACAGTGAAGAGGGGGGGGCGTGACGATGAAGAGGAGGGGGCGTGACGGTGAAGAGGAGGGGGGGCGTGACGGTGAAGAGGGGGGAGGGTGACGGTGAAGTGGAGGGGGGAGCGTGACGGTGAAGAGGAGGGGGAGCGTGACGGTGAAGAGGAGGGGGGAGCGTGACGGTGAAGAGGAGGGGGGAGCGTGACGGTGAAGAGGAGGGGGGAGCGTGACGGTGAAGAGGAGGGGGGAGCGTGACGGTGAAGAGGAGGGGGGAGCGTGACGGTGAAGAGGAGGGGGGAGCGTGACGGTGAAGAGGAGGGGGGAGCGTGACGGTGAAGAGGAGGGGGGAGCGTGACGGTGAAGAGGAGGGGGGAGCGTGACGGTGAAGAGGAGGGGGAGCGTGACGGTGAGGAAGGAGGTGGAGGGGGGTAATGGTGAGGGAGGGGGTGGGGGTGTGAGAGGATGAGGGCGTTGCAACAATCTTGGATGTAGTGGGAGGGAAACATTAAGATCAGTATAGCTCACCCTGTATGACTGCAGGTATGTTATTTATAAGTGATCTGACCGTTATGCCATTTTGTTTCTAAATTTCTCTCCACGTATGCACGAATTTGCATTATTTCATATTCTATTTCATTAAAAAAAAATGCTGGCAGAGCGCTCAATCCCCTAACCCCTCCCCAGAATTCCACCCCCCCCCCCCTGTATCTGTCCCCAAGCTCTGTCTGTCCTATCAATGCCCCCTGTACAGTATCTATCCCCAAGCTCTCTGTGCTATTAATGCCCCCTGTATCTGTCCCCAAGCTGTCTCTGTACTATCAATGCCCCCTGTATCTGTCCCCAAGCTCTGTCTGTACTATCAGTGCCCCCTGTATCTGTCCCCAAGCTCTGTCTGTACTATCAGTGCCCCCTGTATCTGTCCCCAAGCTGTCTCTGTACTATCAGTGCCCCCTGTATCTGTCTATTTTGCTTGGAGTGGCTACCAGAACCCCATACAGAGGTATCTCTGGAAGCAGGAGGAACCCAGAGCAGAAATTAATGGGGTTCAGCTCTGAAACACCCCTGTTTGAAGAGAAAAAAGTGCACGCTCTATGTGTAAAATCTATGAGACAATTTTAATCAACTGAACAAATCTAAAAACAACACACTCACAAACGCCAGGATATAGTAAGCATGTTATGAGCTATACTCATGCTCCATCACTGCAGCAGGTAAGGTGGTGGTCTCCCGCTGCACACCAAGACACCAACCGCAGATCCGGGAACCAGTGTGTGACACCACCTCCAAATGGGGTCCTAATGAAACAAACAGTTCATTTTGAATTCCCCTTGGCTCTGTGTTTCCCCAAGTCGTCTAGCGTGAGGCTGTGAACATGCGTGCTTGCAACAACGTCCCTCGTCCTCACGCTAGACGAGTTGGGAGTCACTACGGGCCTGCGGAGGCAGGGGTATAGTCACTATACTCCTCCCCAGAGGGAAGGCCCCAATCTCAGGCTCCCAGTCGTGACCTGCCTTCCTCATGGGGAAGGACAACAACAACTAACCTTAGGGCGGTCCTGCCCTTAAGTACTGCCAGAGGGCGGGCATCCCGTTGGCCCAGCCACAACAGGATATGCCACCCCGTGCTGTCACTTAAGCGCAGCACCAAAGTATGAAGGGGAAAAACACCATTATAACTGCTGGCAGACCTGGGAACACCAGGGTTTACTGCCAGCCCATAGGGTAGATTTAGGCCTCGTTCAGGTTGTCAAAGGCAGGAGTTGGAGGGCGGGCGTTCGCGTGTGCGAGCGGCAGTCTGCTGGGCGATGTGTGCACATCATCCCCAGCAGACTTTTTCAGGAGTTGAGGGGGCGGGGCTACAGACGTGAGGTTAGGGATCCAAGTTGCAGTCTTGAAATCATTCTCAAGAACGATTTAATTGGCTGCTGAGGTCCCAGTGACGCTGCTGCAGCTTCAAAAAACGACTTGGGTTGTTTATTGAAACTGTAGCCAGCGTCAACGCCGTACTTCGGAGACAGGGCAGCTGCTACCCTGACAACCAGTATTCAATTTTAATACTTCGTGTCCCACGGCAGCTCGCACGGCAGCACGCCCTCCCTCCGAAGCCTGCACCCTGAACAAGGCTTTAGTAGCCAGGGGATACCCCGCTACACTTACATAAACTGTTACAGGAGAAGGTCACAGACAACGTCTGCAACATTTCTCCTGAAACACATTAACCCCTGATCCCTCAAGTGCTGGAACAAGGTTTACAATACAGATATACATACATCTACCCTATTTCCTCGATTCTTAGGCCTCGGACCCGCTGCGCTCGGTGGCGCGGGCGGCCACACGCGAGTTCCCCACCAGCAGGGGAATATGGGATACAAGAGAATGGTGTTCCCTAGCGTTGACGCGTCACGTGGTGTGGCTGTGAGCCAATGGGGAGGGGAGGCTTCGGGAGGAGGAGAGTCTTCGGGGAGCGGGGAGGAGTATGGAGTGACAGCAGCATGAGTGCCTGTCTGTGTGTGTATGTGTGTGCCTGAGTGCGTGAGTGCCTGCCTCTGTCTGTGTGTGTGTGTGTGTGTGTGTGTGTGTGTATGTGTGTGCCTGAGTGCCTGCCTCTGTCTGTGTGTGTGTGTGTTGCTTTACTTACCCGAGCCGTGGAGGGAGGGGGGGAGAGTAGCGGGTCCCTCCGCTCAAGCCACGCCCCCCCTCCCGCTCAAACCTCCCACTCCCGCCCACCTCCCGCTCCCTACAGACCGCATATCGCGGTCTGTGTATGTCAGTGCGCCGCCTGTATGCAGCGCGGGCGCGCTGACCCTGGGAGCGGGGCCTTAGCCTTAAGGCGCACCCTTGATTTTAATTTTAAATTTTTTTTGGGAAAACAAAACACATTATATTAAATGTGCAGAATTAGTTTTTGAGAGTCAGACAATGGAAGGACACACAGAGAGACAGCCAGACACACACAAAGAGACAGCCAGACATACACACACACACAGAGACACACACACACACACATACACACACATACACAGAGAGACAGCCAGACACACACACAGACAGCCTGACGCACACACAGTGATACAGAGATACACACACAGAGACAAACACACACAGCTCCTTCTGCACGTGCAGCTCATACAGATTTGACAGGGGGGAGGGGGGCTACTGTGAAGACAGACCCCTGTCCCCGGCATCTCCACTGAACTCTCTGCAACTCATGGAGGGGCATGGGGCGTGATCTCTCTGCACGGAGGGGAGGGGGGGGCGTGATCTCTCTGCACGGAGGGGAGGGGGGGCGTGATCTCTCTGCACGGAGGGGAGGGGGGGGCGTGATCTTTCTGCACGGAGGGGAGGAGGGTGGGGCGTGATCTCTGCACGGAGGGGGGGGCGTGATCTCTCTGCACGGAGGGGAGGTGGGGCGTGATCTCTCTGCAAATAGGGGGGCGTGATCTCTCTGCGCGGAAGGGGGGGGCGTGATCTCTCTGCACGGAGGGAAGGGGGGGGGGGCGTGATCTCTCTGCACACAGAAAACCCGGCCGGCATCTCCAGCAGCGCCCCTTAGCTGTTTTTTTTTCAGTACATCAATTGTAAGACGCAGTCCTATTTCAGCCATGTGAAAAAGGGGGGAAAAGTGCGTCTTACAATCGAGGAAATACGGTATAACCTAATATTATACAACTGTACTATTGACGGGTAGGGGTGATGGCAGGTATTCTGGAACCAGGGCCACGTGTTGGATGTGGATGAGGCCAGATAGCTTAACTCGTCCCCTTTTGAAACCATTGGAATAACCCAATCTCGGCTAGGAGAATTGGTAGGTTGCCAGGGTAACCAGCTACAGGCTGTGTGGAGAAGGAACATGTTACAAAATGTATCAATTACACAGGCACTGTGTGTTTTCAGAGCAGAGAAGCGTGCAACTGAAATATAGAAGGCTAGCAGGCAGAGCTGCAAGGGGGGTGGAGGAACAGCAATGAACAATCCTGTTCCAGGACAGCAGGCTTAACCTTTATTAACAGCAGCCATCTTTACCCCTACCGTCACACACCGCGTCATTTTTTTATAGATTAGGTCCATCCCACGTGCTCACACTGTTATTTTTTGGTTAATACATTTGATATATCCATCTTAGTATTGTTGGTTGCACCATAGATAACATATATATTTCTTCACTAAATAGGTAATTCTTAGTAGAAACATAAATTCACTAGCATACAGTAGTTGTGCGTGCGTCTAAACTACAATTAATACCCAAACCAACAAACTACTTACAGATTTCTGACCCTCCCAATAGTGATAATGTGCTACAGTGAATTAACATGTATCGTATTTCAATGTGCTACAATCACCAGAATAATGTGTGTGTGTATATCTACTCAAACCCTCCAAGGGGCGCTCTTGGAACGGTTGGTAATGAACATGATCAAATAGTCCACATAAAGGGCCCGTTTAATCGTTTGGGAGCCTGTACGCAGATGGCGCTTCTTAATGCCATGGCTAGTGGGTCCTGCAATTTGTTTTAATGCCCCAACAAAGGCAAGCAGATATCTCTGGAGTGCTTCCGAAAAGAAAGGTAATAATAACAGTAGAAAGTATTAGCAATCCTGTTAGGGAAAATTACATAAGCAAAGGATATAGGCCCATATTTACTAAGGAGTCTTCTGCATGAGACGGCTTCCAGTGCTGGGCAACACCATGCAGACCATTGACTTGAATAGGCTGCAAATGACCTTCCAGCGCCGGATAGTTTCTTATGGCTGAAGACTGCTTAAAATTAGTTCAAATGCTCTAATATACAACAGTGCAGAGTATCACTGCATACTCGGAGCCACGTAGAATGGGTACTCAACCAGAGAAACGGGTAGGGTCTCCAGAAAGGTATGAGTGCAGATCTCACGGTCCTTGATATCCCAACCATCAACAGGGAAGACCTGACACGATGAGGTGAACCAGTTATACAAGCAGAACGCATTAAACATTGGGGAAAGGAACCCCTTCTTAACACCGCTTATTATCTGATGCACGGGTGAGAAAGGGAATGTGAAGACGTGGACCAGACCATTGGGTAGGCAGACGGGCTGGACCACATGGTCCTTTATCTGTAGACCGTTAACATGCTTTTTGCACTGGGCTTCCTGTTCTCCACTCATCCCTCTCTTTCTGTTCCCAGGTCCCTCCGACGTTTGATGACGTAGCTGTCTATTTCTCGCAGAGTGAGTGGAAGAGTCTCAGCGTCTCTCAGAAGGATCTGTACAAGAGCGTCATGCTGGACAACTATGAGTGTTTGGTTTCATTAGGTAAAGGCCCCTCTGCTATCCTTTCCCCTCAGTAATGACCGTGTATTTCTAAGGCCGAGCGTATAGTCGCGGAGTTGCAACGTGCGCGCACACATCAAGCACACTCCAGTACATGGCTATACCAGTGAGCCAAGTGCCTGTGCCCCTGCAGGCGTAGAGGCGGCAGCATTTTGAGGAGACGAAAAAAATTGTCTTATCAGGCGGCTTCCGCGTCACGTGAGCTGGTTCAGCCAATGAGGGCAAACCACCTTCGTGATGCCCCCGCATCGCCACCCCAATCTCTTGAAGCCAAGTGCACATATCGCTGGGGCTGCAGGAGTGCGCGCGGTTGCACAGACAGTATAAGCTCGGCCTAACTCTGTGTGGTGGGATCTGCTCCGTGTTCTTCCTTCAGCTCCAGAAGAGCCTGCAAAGCATTGTGATGGGATTATGTTAACCCCTTTGCTGCCAGAAAGGTCAGCCACACACTGCTCTGCAATAGCAGCAACAAGGTTAAAGGAGCAGTGACATATTTAGTTGCTTAAATGTAGGTGACTTTTTCTTTTTTGAAAAAGTAACACAAATTGTGCACTTATAAGTAGGCCTATCTGTAAAATGTTTAATACATGTAACTTTTCCAAGGTGTTTCTTTTTTTTTTTATGCCTACGGTTTGTTAATAATGAAATATTTAATGTACATTGATTATTTCTTCTTTTGCTCTTTGTAACGTAATTATGGGGCCATCATTAGTTCAACAGATAAGTAGCTGATAACAATTTTTACAGATCTTCTGAATTTATTGTTATTTTCATTGTGGGCGAAGCTTTATAATGATTGTTTACATAAGTTGCCATACGCCCCAGGCTATATATTCCTGGCCCCAGTATTATAAGTCCTGGTAAGAACAGGCAGTGCTGGGGTTAAACTCCTCTCACATGGGCCAGCATGTGAGCCTCAATACTGGGATGTTATTTTGGAAGCATGTGTCAGGGGGGTTGGGCTCACTCCAGAGGTAATGCCCAGTTACTGGGGCTTAGGAGTGGGACATACTCCTGGTGTAACAGATGGCTCCCTTTCAAATGTAGTGTCTTCCCAAGTGTAGCCTGCTCCTTAGGGAGTAGGTGGTGTGTCTACCTTGCTCCATCAGGGGGTAAGGAGGTTAAGACTAGCCCAGGGGCCTCAATAAAATGGTCCTGCGAACACAGCTCTGACCAATGGAAGGCATGCAAGCTGGGAGGTGTCAAATACTTGGATTACTAGGGATTCAGGGAAATGCACCTCTCTTGCAAGAGATGGATATGAAGTATATGCTGGTCCATCAATAAATGCAGTTGTACCGTTCCTGGCCTGTGAGAACATTTTTCTGAAGGTTCCTGTGGGGAGGAATCCTTGCCCCTGGCCGAGCCCTGCAGGTTGGAGGCACTGCACCATCCAGAAAAGACTGTCCTATGTCCCACTCCCTACAACATCGCGGAGACTCTATCTTCCTCCCCGCCTGTGAGTGTGGCCTCGTATTGCAACCTGTTAACCACTTTACCTGATGCAATACTGGCCGAAATTGAGGGTGGTGAGTCTGTTTTCGACTTTCATGCCGGAATGCGGCCAAGCTTTCTCAAGGTGGTTGTCCGTGATGAGAGGCGGTTTCGACAAGCTACTTCGACAACCCCGATGACCACTACCAATCGTGAGGAATCTGCGGCTGCGGAGGGTCCTCGCGGGGAGATGGCGCTGCCTTCTCCCGGATGGAAGGACGAAGCGGAAGCAACTGCTACAGAGGTACCGGCCGGTACTTCCCCCGATCCTGCTACAAAGATCCTTCCATTGCTGCCAGCGGATACCGAGAGTGATTCATCCACCAGGGTGGATCAAGAGATCGATACTTCCCTGGCGGTAAGCGACACTTAGGTGGATCCGTTTTTGCTGCAGTGTCGGGAGCTTGAGAGGGCCCGAGAGATCGCTGCTGCGGACGCAGTTGCGAAGGCTCTGGCTCCCGGACAAGACGTGCCCAACAAAGACGATATGGCAAGATGCTTGTAATGATTGGCCGAGGGTGCAGAAATTTATTTGGGAAATTGAGCTATTCTCATGGACCCGCCGCTAAGGTGGAGAGCCAAGAAACTTTATTTGCCGCTGTGGCGGTAGGGAGGGTTTGGCCCGGGGTTAACGGGGTTACCCCCCAAGGGCCCCCCTCTAACGTCGCCAGGGAGACAAGGGGTTAACTGGGCTGAGGCCCAGAAATGTGATTTTACCCTTGTTATAACCTGTAAATGTATTCTTCCCTGTTCCATTGTAATGTCTGGGTTAATCAGTACCTGCATAACACACACACTGGGTCATCAGGGGTTAATTGTGTAAGCCCAGTGGGCTAGTTAATGCGTTATCTGTGTATTCCCTTTGCCTCATGGGCCTGCAACTGCCTGTGTCAGAGTGTAAGTGATGTCTGGAACATGAGGGGAAAGGGGGGGAATATTTTGACCTGTCTTGCCTGCCAGCAAGGTATTCTGAGCTGGGGTCTTAGAGAAGAGAGGGTTTTAGCACCCCACATGATAGATGCAGATGGGGGACATATATTTTTGATAAAGTGACTTTTTGCAGTTTGTAGAAATGTCCAGAAACCAAATGGTTTGCCTCATCTGAGTCTAGTCACTTGCCTATGCACGCTTCCTCTCTCCCAGTGCATATCAAAAGGGAGGTGTGAATTGGCCAGATTGGAGCCTGGCTTCCCAGGGGAATTGTTTATGCGGGAAGCAGGCAAAAGGAAGGGAAGTGTTTGTTATTCACACCTTCCAGCAAAAGGTATTCCCCAACAGGATATCAAAAGTGAGTAACTTTATTAAATATAAGGATACTATGAGATGTCCTTGGCTGAACCGGCTAAGAATTACATAAGTGTATTGGCGAGAGTAAGCCGATCTTGGGAAGTCTAAACCTTGAATATGTAACTGCTGCTAAATGCCAGATATTAATATCTCTATTAATGTTCATATTACAATGTAATGATGGGTCTCTCTACGAGCGTCAGGTGTCCCAGAAGGCAGTAATATATCTCACCTGACTGTGTGTATAACGGAACGGAAGTTATGCAATGATTTGCAGTAAATATGAAATTTTGGTTGAAGTTCTCAGAAACTGCAGCCCCCCTGCTATGATAATGAGCAGGGAAGAGGATGCCTTTGTAAACGTGGTAACTCACATTTACACACCAAGGTTTCCTGCAGGAGTGAACATGACAAATGTCCACCCTGCTTCAAAGGGTTTATTGATGGGGGGCTACCCCAAGCTAGAGTCCCAATGGCTAGAACTTAAGTTTTGTTCAAAAGGTTTTATTACCCTCCCTGTCTGTGAGTATGGGGGAGGCGCATACCATAGCAGTTTAAGTGTCCCACTTATCACTGTCCAACACAGGTTATCTTGTCCAAGATCCGGAGGGGTAGCTGGCCTGGCATTCCATTTGCACATGTGGGGCCTCAGAAAGGAGACCCCAGAGTTCTACTGCAGATGTGCCAGCTAGCAGGGGGGCCTGTCCTAAAATGTGTTCCCCCACCAAAGATTGGCTGGAGATAATTGCAAACCAATCCCAGGGTCTTAATGTTACAGATAGAGGGACAAAGGGTTTATAACCTGCTGTTTCCCATCTATCCTTTGTCTTCATTTTTGGTCGCCATGCAATGTCTTGGGCTGATTGCTGGATGAAACTGCCAGTTCAGATGGGACTGTTTTCATTATTTTCATCTTTTAAGTAAGTGTCTATATTTTGCCTGTTATTGTATAATCTGTTGTGTTCACCTTTATCAAGGAATAAATTCTATTTATCATATCTAAGTCTCGTCCCAGTTCAAACCCAGGTATATATATATATTTTTATATATATAGTTTTTGGTGTACAATTACAGCCTGTCGCAAGCTCTCGTGACAGGCTTGTAATTAACTGGTGGCAGCGGCGGGACTGAACTGGACCTGGATTACAGTATTCTGCGGGGTACTGTGATCCAGTGGGAACTTGATGGTAATTGCAAGTTCCTGGGACTAAAGATATTGAACACACAGAATACAACATATAACACAAGATATGGCACCTCCTCACTGTTCCCCTACTTGTGAGAAGCATTGCCTCCAGAACCAAAGTGCCGGCCATCCGTCTGACTGGAGCCGGGCACTGAGACCAGAGGAGTGCATCAAGTCGGCGCGGAGAGCAGCAGCCAGCAAGGCTGAGAGAGAGACAGCAATGGGTGAGCATGAAACCCGGCAGGCTGAGCAAAGATCCACAGCTGCAGCTGCTGTAACCATCACACCGCCCGGAGAGCAGGGAAGGGACCCAGCTCCGGGACGGCAGAGACTTGTGGAGGGAGCGGGTGGTCTTGCACCAGGAGAGGTATTGGCCGTTGCGGCGGCCAGTCCATTTTACCCAGAATTGCTGGCCCTGATGTTTGCGCAGGGAGAGATGTCCCCAGCAGAGCGGCTCGAGCAGCTGAAGCTGGCGATGATCCGACCCACTTATCCCCTCCCAGAGCCCGGCGCTCAAGCCTCTCCGCTCTGGACTCCGTTGCCCCTTGCTGGGGTTAGTCCACCGGCGGCGGAGAAGCTCTGGAATGAGCCCGGCGCTCAGGCAACTCCGCTCTGGACTCCGTTGCCCCTTGCTGGGGTTAGTCCACCGGTGGCGGAGAAGCACCGGCAGCTGCTGCGGCACTGCCAACCAATGGGCCACAATAATGCCCAGTGCCCTGACCGTGCGCGGTCAGGCGAAGAAGCCCCTCAGGGCCAACGCTCACGAGCTGCGGAAAAGATGACCCAGTTAGCGGCATCCTCTGATGGCTCCCGCCCAGCCGGGGCGACAACCCTCCTCGGGACGTCTCCTGGAGAACCTGGACGGGCTGCATCAGCAACAGTGGCGGAGAGCAGCGGCCATCCACCTGATCCCGGCGGAGAACCAGCAGCGGCGGCAGAGAAGACGCCGCCACTCCGGCATCCTGCCGGCGGCAGTTTTATTCGGGGGGAGGGACAGGGGTTGCGGGAGGGGGTTATTTTACCAAGTTTGCATGGAGCTGAGTTCCTCCACAAAGACCTGGGACCCTTGTCCTGCACCGTTTTACCTGTACCCAACCCGGGTGCTGTTGCGGCAGCGGCCCGGCACTGCCCAGCCCAGATGGGGCCGGCGGCGGCCGCTCCAGTCCCCCTGCAATTGGGACCAACGAAGGCGGCGGTCTCTGCGGGGACCAGCAAGGTAAGCCAGACCAAGTCGCAGACTGACTCTGACTTATGTTTCCCTATGACTGTACCCTGTTGTTTCACTCTAGGGGTGACTGGGGGGTGGCAGGAGATAGGGGCACCAGGGGAGGGGAAGGAAGGGCAGCTGGTAGGGCAGTCAGGATTCCCCATTACCCTGGCGGGGCAGCAAGGGGACTCTCAGTTAAGAGCCCCACTGTTGCAGCCTTGCTCTGGGCTGGAGGTATCAGGGGTTGTGGCAAAGTTAGACCACCCCCGGATTACCTGCCAGCCAGGAGCTAAGGTGGGTGCATCTGCACCAGCAACCCTGAGCTCATCCCCGGTAATGGGGAGACAGTGTCAGGGAGATGGCCTCACTCAGGTGTCCCTAGGATCCAGGTTAGGATTAGTTAGGGAGAAACGGAGTGAGGGGAGGCTGCAGGTAGGTAGCCCGCATCAGTTACCAGGGGAGGGGAAGGAAGGGCAGCTTGTAGGGCCGCCAGGCTTCCCCATTACCTGGGCAGAGCAGCAAGGGGACTCTCAGTTAAGAGCCCCACTGTTGCAGCCTTGCTATGGGCTGGAGGTATCAGGGGTTGTGGCACAGTTAGACCACCCCCAGATTACCTGCCAGCCAGGAGCTAAGGTGGGTGCATCTGCACCAGCAACCCTGAGCTCACCTCTGGTAATGGGGGCACAGCTTCAGGGAGAGGGGCTAGCCCCGTTAGCACCCAGCTCTAGGGTAGGATTGCCTGGGAGAGGGTTGGATGGGCCAGTGGGAACCGGGGAGGGAAGGCAGCGAGTGAGCCAGCCAGTTTTCCCCGTTACCCTGGCAAAGCCTCAGGGGGTGTCTCAGATCAGCAACCCCCTGTTGCAGCCTTGCTATGGGCTGGAGGTACCAGGGGTTGTGGCACAGTTAGACCACCCCCAGATTACCTTCCAGCCAAGAGCTAAGGCGGTTGCATCTGGAGAGATGCCCCTGGGCTCATCCCCGGTAATGGGGAGACAGTGTCAGGGAGATGGCCTCACTCAGGTGTCCCTAGGGTCCAGGCTAGGATTAGCTAGGGAGAAGCGGAGATAGGGGAGGCTGCAGGTAGGTAGCCAGCAGCAGATCTCAGTGAGAGAAGGAGGGCTAGTGGTAGCCAGGGAGGGAAAGCATCAGGTATTGCAGCTAGAGTTTCCCGTTACCCTGGCAGAGCCCCAGGGGGTTTCTCAGATCAGCAACCCCCTGTTGCAGCCTAGCTATGGGCTGGGGGTATCCGGGGCAGTGGCAGGCTTGTGCCACCCCAGGGATACCTGCCAGCCAAGCGCTAAGGCGGTTGCATCTGGAGAGATGCCCCTGAGCTCATCCCTGGTAAGGGGGAGACAAGGTCAGGGAGGTAGGTGCACTCAGGTAGTTCCAGGGTCTGGGTTAGGATTGCCCAGGGAGGAGAGGAGTGCAGGTGGGCTGCAGGGAGGTAAGCAGCAGGCTGAGGTGCTGGGCCTAGGGGAGGCTAGGCAGGGAGGCACCGTGGAGCAGGGGGAGATAGGAGATCAGTGGGGTGTGAGGCAGCTGGCAGAAGCTAGGGATGGGCTAGGTAGGCAGAAGGTCCCTTGTTCTGACTGGCCAGGAGTGACCCCTCTGACAGAAACCCCTGGGTTCCCAAAGGAGAGGCTGTGGGTAGATAGGCAGCCAGGGAGGAGAGTCATGAGTATCGCGGAGCAGCTACAGGGTGGCACAGAGCCAGGGCAGGTAGAGTCCCTACAGAATAGTGACATAACCCTTTCCCAGACTTGGTTGACAGGAAAGCGACGGTCTGTGCTGGATAGCTGGTCTCCTGCAGATGCAGAGACATGCCAGTCTCTGGGCAGTGTGCAGCCTGGACTGCACCGGGGCCCCTTCACCACGGACTTGGTTCCCAAGGCACTGGGTGGGGGGCAGAGGGAGGCAAAGGAGAATGCCCGGCAGCCAAGGTGGAGCCCTGCTCCCCAAGATCTGGACTTTACAATCCACTGTGTACTGGTCAATGCTGGAGGACAATTTTGCCAGGCTAATCCCTCAGGACGTATTGAGTGCGTCAAGAGCGCCAGTGGTATCCCAGGGCCATGGGGAGGCCGCTGGGGTACCAGGGGCCCTTGAGCAGGGGAGGTGTGGCGGTAGGGAGGGTTTGGCCCGGGGTTAACGGGGTTACCCCCCAAGGGCCCCCCTCTAACGTCGCCAGGGAGACAAGGGGTTAACTGGGCTGAGGCCCAGAAATGTGATTTTACCCTTGTTATAACCTGTAAATGTATTCTTCCCTGTTCCATTGTAATGTCTGGGTTAATCAGTACCTGCATAACACACACACTGGGTCATCAGGGGTTAATTGTGTAAGCCCAGTGGGCTAGTTAATGCGTTATCTGTGTATTCCCTTTGCCTCATGGGCCTGCAACTGCCTGTGTCAGAGTGTAAGTGATGTCTGGAACATGAGGGGAAAGGGGGGGAATATTTTGACCTGTCTTGCCTGCCAGCAAGGTATTCTGAGCTGGGGTCTTAGAGAAGAGAGGGTTTTAGCACCCCACATGATAGATGCAGATGGGGGACATATATTTTTGATAAAGTGACTTTTTGCAGTTTGTAGAAATGTCCAGAAACCAAATGGTTTGCCTCATCTGAGTCTAGTCACTTGCCTATGCACGCTTCCTCTCTCCCAGTGCATATCAAAAGGGAGTTGTGAATTGGCCAGATTGGAGCCTGGCTTCCCAGGGGAATTGTTTATGCGGGAAGCAGGCAAAAGGAAGGGAAGTGTTTGTTATTCACACCTTCCAGCAAAAGGTATTCCCCAACAGGATATCAAAAGTGAGTAACTTTATTAAATATAAGGATACTATGAGATGTCCTTGGCTGAACCGGCTAAGAATTACATAAGTGTATTGGCGAGAGTAAGCCGATCTTGGGAAGTCTAAACCTTGAATATGTAACTGCTGCTAAATGCCAGATATTAATATCTCTATTAATGTTCATATTACAATGTAATGATGGGTCTCTCTACGAGCGTCAGGTGTCCCAGAAGGCAGTAATATATCTCACCTGACTGTGTGTATAACGGAACGGAAGTTATGCAATGATTTGCAGTAAATATGAAATTTTGGTTGAAGTTCTCAGAAACTGCAGCCCCCCTGCTATGATAATGAGCAGGGAAGAGGATGCCTTTGTAAACGTGGTAACTCACATTTACACACCAAGGTTTCCTGCAGGAGTGAACATGACAAATGTCCACCCTGCTTCAAAGGGTTTATTGATGGGGGGCTACCCCAAGCTAGAGTCCCAATGGCTAGAACTTAAGTTTTGTTCAAAAGGTTTTATTACCCTCCCTGTCTGTGAGTATGGGGGAGGCGCATACCATAGCAGTTTAAGTGTCCCACTTATCACTGTCCAACACAGGTTATCTTGTCCAAGATCCGGAGGGGTAGCTGGCCTGGCATTCCATTTGCACATGTGGGGCCTCAGAAAGGAGACCCCAGAGTTCTACTGCAGATGTGCCAGCTAGCAGGGGGGCCTGTCCTAAAATGTGTTCCCCCACCAAAGATTGGCTGGAGATAATTGCAAACCAATCCCAGGGTCTTAATGTTACAGATAGAGGGACAAAGGGTTTATAACCTGCTGTTTCCCATCTATCCTTTGTCTTCATTTTTGGTCGCCATGCAATGTCTTGGGCTGATTGCTGGATGAAACTGCCAGTTCAGATGGGACTGTTTTCATTATTTTCATCTTTTAAGTAAGTGTCTATATTTTGCCTGTTATTGTATAATCTGTTGTGTTCACCTTTATCAAGGAATAAATTCTATTTATCATATCTAAGTCTCGTCCCAGTTCAAACCCAGGTATATATATATATTTTTATATATATAGTTTTTGGTGTACAATTACAGCCTGTCGCAAGCTCTCGTGACAGCCGCAAAGACTGAAATAGCAGTTTCCACAAGGAACCGGGATAATGCAGTGCCAGGCTGTTCCCGTAATTATATGGCTGCTGATGCTGTTATAACGGTGTCTAGCAATGTTTCCCGGTCTGTATCACCTATAGTAGGTGGGGTCTGTAGGCCTTTAGTACCCAGATCTCCATCACCTATAGTGCTCGTAAACCCTGAATGTACTACTGCATTTGATGATGTGATGCATAAATCTATTGCGGGAAAAGTAATGAAAAGGTGGGATCCCATGTTCCAGGGATATGTCCCACATATTACTAGGACCCAATTGGTACTGATACAGGGTAGTAAGATAGATCAGTGGTGGGAAGAAGGAGAGTATACACCGGAACAAACGTCCGAAATCATGCGTAATCGCAGCCGGGATCTTGAGATAGGGCTAGACTCTCCCTCAGACTTGGAGCAAGCCAGGTATGCCAATGCACCTGAAGAGCCGTTATTCTGGGTACTTCCAGGGCTAGCTTGTGGCCATATTCTCATTACAAATAGTCGCGCTGATCATATTATCATACAAAAGTTCAGGAAGTCCCATGGCTACGATTTTCCTTACGTTCCAGAACCACTCACGAGGGAGGTAGAGGAACATAGGGATGACTGGGTCAGGGATGCCGTGTTGGATTATATGTCTTCCCGTTGCAGTAGTCAGGCCCACTACACTGACGATAGGGTAGGATATTTAATAATGCGGGTATGGCATGTAGGCCGTAATAGCTACATAGATCGGGTCGAATATATAAGTGAAAAAGGGAAGAAAAGGTGCAATTCAGTAACTGTACCTGACTGCAATGATAAATTGGTCAGAAAACCTGACCCGGCTCATTACTATTAAGTGTTTGTGTCGCAGAAAAGGATCTATGCTGCTGTGTTAATGTGGTTCTTCTTTAGGAAGTAACCTGTTCTATATTGTGTTATGGGTTCTTCTTTTCAGAAATGCCCTGGTAATGAGTGTTCCTGGTTATGCACTGTTGTTATGTTTTGCATTTTACTGTTTGCGTTTTGGTTCTGTTCGTTATTGTAAATTTGTTGGTGGTATACAGTACGAATGTATCTACTTCATATGGGTCGGAAGTTTTAACAGGGGAAGTATGTAGCCTTACGCCCCTGGCTATATATTCCTGGCTGTTGTATTAGAAATCCTGGTAAGAGTAGGCAGTGCTGGGGTTAAACTTCTCTCACATGGGCCAGCATGTGAGCCTCAAAACTGGGATATTATTTTGTTGCGGGTTCCAGGTGCTAGTCTGGAAACTGTTGGAGCATGTGCCAGGGCGGATGGTCTCACTCCAGTGGTAATTCCCAGTAACTGGGGGCTTAGGAGGGGGACACACCCCTGGTATAAAAGATGCCTCCCTTTCAAATTTAGTGTCTTCCCAAGTGTTGCCTGCTCCTTTGGGAGTAGTTGGTGTGTATTCCTTGCTGGGTAAGGTGGTTAAGACTAGCCCATGAACCTCAAGCTCCTGGGGGTGTAGTCAAGAGAAAATGGTCCTGCGTGCATAGCTCTGACCTATGGAAGGCATGCAAGCTGCGAGGGGCAAGAACTTGGATTACTAGGGATTCAGGGAAATGCACCTTTCTTGCAAGAGATGGATATGAAGTATATGCTGGTCCACCAATAAATGCAGTTGTTCCGTTCCTGGCCTGTGAGTACATCATTCTGAAGGTTCATGTGAGGAGGAATCCCTGCCCCTAGCAGCGCCCTGCAGAATGGAGGTGCTGCACCATCCAGAAAAGACTGTTCTGTGTCCCACTCCCTCCAACATTGTGTAGACTCGGTCCTCCTGAGAACCAACAGGCGAGCACCATAACACCATAAGGCCTGCAAATCTCCTTTAGGGGGTGATAGGGGTGTTGCACATATATTTTGTTGGCCTGTGTGACTACTGCCTAAATAAAACCATATATATGCAAGAAATTCTTTAGTGCCAAATGGGTTTGTAATACCAGATTATAGGTATATATACACAAAAGTAATGTCCCCGGCGCTAGAAAATTGATGATCACAATACCATATCCAAAAGACAGTCCTGGATAGAATAACAGTCCTGGTAGTAGAGTACTGCACCAACAAATGTTCTAAATGGAGTAATTAGTCCTCAAGGTATGATTCCCAGGTAGTTTCTGTAATTACAAAAGAACAAAGACACACCATTGCGCAGTATTTAAGACCACAAAGCCCTAACCAAGAGGTGGAAAATCCCTACTTAAAAGATATAATCTTGTTGGTTCAGGGGAGAGAATCTGTTCCAGGCTCCTTCTTCACCTCGATATCCACGGACCCCACGTGGTTCACAAGATTACTCTCTTCACACCGAATGGCGCCCTCGCGTGAGCAGCATACACCGCAACAACCGATGGCAAAGAAAATAAAAACAGCCTAGTGTACTACGCATAAACACTTTAATATCAATAAAAAAAGCCGCACTGCTCACACTTACAATTTGTAAGGGCAAACGTGCCACTTACGAATGCCGTCCGCAGCCTGTATCCAGCTAGGTGGGATTGAGGCACACACAGTCACGCGCCGATTGATGACGTCAGCGGCGCAGCGCCGGTTGCTTCTCCAACACCAAATTGAACACAGCGGGTATTCGGCTCACATGCACTGTACTAGGCTCCTCCTCCCTACGCGTTTCATGACCATGTGTCACTTCTGTGCTCTGTGACTGTCCCCTCCTCATCACCCCATCTCAATGCGTCTGTGCATCTCTCTCCCCTCACAGGTTATCTCATAATAAAGCCTGAAATCGTAGCCAGGATTGAAGGCGGAGAAGAGCCCCTGTCTTGGAATGGCTGCAATCCTGAAGAGGAGGAGAATGAAAGCTTTTTAAGCACAGGTGAGTATTATTTCAGTGCTGCTTAACCCCTATGCAGGCAGTGTCCAAGATCACATCGCTGTCAGCAGCCAATGCAGTGGTCGCGAGGCACTGGAAACATGACAACCTTCCCACCCCTTATAGCAGTTAAGAACAAGCGAAACTATATAATGACCGTGGATAAACTCTCCAGCTTAATTCACGATAGATACAATAGATTTTTGACAGTCTGGGATCCATGGGTGACTTACATGGAGCAAAACACAGCCTAACTCCAGACTAGTTCTCAATGTTACTCACACAGTCCAAAATGCTGTTAATTTTGATAGTTATACAGATCTAGTTTACAGATATACAGATAGTTATACATAGTTCTATCTGTACGCTCCCTGTGTGGAGGCTATATGGATGTAACCCCCACCCCCACCCTTTTTCTTTCCCCCTCCCTATGATTTGTGAAACCAATAAAATACAATTTAAAAAAACTAAAATGTTTAAAAGCTCCAGGGCCAGACGGTTTTGCAGCTGAATTCTATAAGACACTGGGCAAGAGTGTTGTTGACCCCTTAACAAGACTATTTAACTGTTTGTTTATTAAATGGTGGCGAATGCTATAGGAGCTTTACGCAGGCAGATATCAAAGTAATTCACAAGGCGGGTTGGAGCCCAGATGACGTGTCCTCATTTATACCAATTTCGGTACTAAATATTGATTGTGAATTATATGCAAAGTTCCTGGCTGAAAGATTATAGATTATAGACCCGTTTACCATCTGTAATATCCCCAGACCAAATGGGGTTCATATGGAGCAGAAACCCCACTCCAAATATTAGGAAAGTGCTAGCTGCGATCCAACAGGTACAAAATACCATGACTGCAATGTCCCTATGCCTTCTCAGTCTGGATGCTGAGAAGGCCTTTGACACGGTAGTGTGGGATCATTTATATACTACGTTACAGAAATGTGGGATTGTGGGCGAGTTTGGCAATGCTATTAAGAGGATTTATACTAACTCAAGAGGGTTTTTGCGGGTAACTTCCATTCACAAATATTCGATTTAAAGAGATAGACTAGAAAGGGTTGCCCACTATCTCCTCTACTATTTGCCATCACCCTGGAACCCTTGGCTTTCTATTTGAGGAATCGTCAAAAATTTGAGGGGTTAAGCATAGTGAAAACAGAGATTAGAATTGCCATGTACTCGGACAACACCTTATTGTTTATCAACAGACCCAAAGTCGCCTTTCCTGTTATTCTGGAGACTTTTAGATATTTTTGGATCTTTCTAGGGCTACAAAATAAATATTACAAAATCAGAAGCCCTGAACATAGTATTAAACAAAATACCATCATGGCAAGAAAAAATCCCTTTTATAATAGCAGCTAGCAGTATAAAATACCTGGGAATTTTGATCCCGTCAAATATAAAAAAATTGTACGATACACATGTTAGTGCTGGTATAGCCAAATTCTGCAAAAATCTCAGTATATGGAAAGCACTGCTGCGAAGCATGCTTGGGCAACTAGGACTCTTTAAAATGACAGGTATTCCAAGAATGTACTATTTATTTTTGATGTTGCCATTATTACTAATACCGACTAAATAGAGAGATGTCAAACTTTATTATTTGGGGAGTATAGAGGGAGAAAGGGGGTGGCCCGGTATTAAAGGGGTTGCACCCCATATGGTCATCCCCTGACCTCACCAGAGAGACAAGGGGTTAACTGGACTGCGGTCCAGGGACGTGGTTTGCACCTTGTCATACCTTGAAAATATATGTTCCCCTGTTCCCATGTTTCACCTTTAATGTTGTTTCCCAAGGCAGGGATAAAATCCTGCAGAGATTCCTTTGCACAAAGGGAAGCAGATGGTTAGAGGGGCGACCCAATGTCTAGAGACTAAGTATTAATCAACAGACTCTGCCAGTCTAATTGCTACCTGAGGGCGGAGAATCATCAAACTGGAGTGGTTTGTAAGTGTTATGTCTACACCTACAAACAATGCAGATCCTACCAGATACTTCATTTGGTAGACTGATCGTTGCCCCTGATTTAATTATGGAGCTACCCATAGAGTCCCAGTACACATGGGCTAATTAGCTGAGGGGCATGGGTTAATCTGTGTCTCCACGTTAGGGATTGGATACAGATAATTGTTCACCAATAGTCTGTATTCAATGTTAAGAATAGGGTTACACAGGTATATAAACTGTGTCAACCCTACAGTTTTTAGTTCTTCTTCTGATACCATCTTGAATGTCACCGGATTGCTGGAGAATTGCTAGCTGATACTTCTCCATTCCCCAACCCTAAGTAAGTGTTACCTTCTTGTCTGTTAATTGTACTATATTGCTGTGTTCACCTTTTTTAAGGAATAAATATATTTTATTATATCTAAGCCTCGTTCAGTTCAACCCAGATATTTGGTGTTCATTATATCTTGTCATAAGCTACCGTGACAGGGAGGCAGGAGTATAGAATCAGTCTGGCAAAATTGAAATTGTATAAAGATATAGGAAGTTGTTCCCTCCCAGACCTCGAAAAGTTTAATTATATATGTCTGTTCAAAATAGCAAGAGAATGGCTAACACACACACGTCTTGACGCTCCCTGTGATAGAGAGATATTGCTGCTCCAATAGCCTTACCAACCCTTACACAAATTCAAGATCAAAACATACCAGTAGCAGCATGAAACAATATACAGCTGAACCCCATAATAACGCGGTGCTTTGGGTCCACATAATGCGACCGCGTTATAACGGGGATCGCGGGGGGGAAAATGGCCATCGCGATCAGGAGACCCAGCAGCACTCCCACGTAGGACTTGCTTGGGGAAGGGTTTTAGGGTTCCGACACCACGGGTCAGCCATTGCGCCGGGGGGAGGGTGGTGTGTCTATCCTTGTGTGTGTCTGTCTCTGTGTGTTTCTGTCTCTGTTAGCAATAAAGCATTGAATAGAAAAAAATAAATGGCCGCCGTTATCAGGGGACCCGGCAGCACCACCACACAGTGGAGGGGGGCAGCAGTGTTATGGGGGGGCAGCCTGTGTTATAAGGAGGCAGGCTGTGTTTATAAGAAGGCAGGCTGTGTTTATAAGAAGGCAGGCTGTGTTTATAAGGGGGCAGGCTGTGTTTATAAGGGGGCAGGCTGTGTTTATAAGGGGCAGGCTGTGTTTATAAGGAGGCAGGCTGTGTTTATAAGGGACAGGCTGTGTTTATAAGGGGCAGGCTGTGTTTATAAGGGGGCAGGCTGTGTTTATAAGGGGCAGGCTGTGTTTATAAGGAGGCAGGCTGTGTTTATAAGGGGGCAGGCTGTGTTTATAAGGGGGCAGGCTGTGTTTATAAGGGGGCAGGCTGTGTTTATAAGGGGGCAGGCTGTGTTTATAAGGGGGCAGGCTGTGTTATGGGGGGGAGCGGTGTTGTCGGGGTAGTTGGGGGTGCCTTTGTTATTGGGGGGCAGCTGTGTTAGGGGATAGCTGTATTATTGGGGTTGCTGGGGGTGTCTGCGTTATTAGGGGTAGCTGGGGGTGTCTGTGTTATTAGGGGATAGCTGGGTGTCTCTGTTATTAGGGGGCAGCTGTGGGTGTTTGCATTATTAAGAGGTAGGTGGAGTTAGTACCTGGCTGAGCCTGGAATCATTGACACGTGCAGGCCGCGCACAGCCCGTGGAGAGGTTGCAGGAAAGGCTGGGGACTCGGAGGCCTGACAGGCCGGGGAGATCTGCACAGAGACCAGGTCACTCATTGCCAGGAGCAGTCTCCTCAGCAACCCTCATACCCTCCCCTTCCTACTCACTGTACCCAGGTCACTGCAACACTGCTTTCGCCCGTCATCTTGCTCTATCCCACCCAGCCCCCATTCAACCTCTTCACTCTCAAAGGCAACTCACCACATCCCTACCTCCAGCTACCATTACACAGAGGTGTGTGTGTCTGTCTGTCTGTCTGTGTCTGTGTGTGCCCGTTAGCAAAAAAGCATTGAATAGAAGAAGAAAAAAAAAAAACCTTGCTCAGACTGCGTTATCGGCGGATCCGCATTGTAGCGCATCGCGCTATAACGGGTTGAGCTGTATAGTTCGCAGACACAAGGAGAGCCTGCAAAAAACTCCTGGGTCTATTAAACGAACCCAAAGCATTGATTAAATACTTGCCATAAGTAGGAAATCCAGATTTCCAGTTGGGCAATGAATCTACAATCTTTAGAGAATGGGAATCTATGGGATTATATAAATTACATAAATTCCATAGTATAGAGAGGGGCTCGGGGCTTTCCTTTCAGGAAGCACAGATAGAATGAAATATTTCTGCAAGCAATTTCTTGGCATATATGCAATTTAAACACTATATATTTTCTATCACCAGAGAACAGCTTAATGTCTTTGAACATGGATGTATAGACTGTTACTTAAAACCAGACCCCTTATTTAAATGTAAAATTCACCATGTATATAAACCTCTCACAAATTCAGGGGATCGGAGAATCTGGGAAGCCCTCATATCCAATTAGAGGAGAGATTTCCCAGACCTCCTAGGCTGCAATCCCCCTGTTCTGCGCATGTGACACCTACGTTCTGCGCAAGCGCAACCTCGGCAAACCCTGTTCTGCGCATGCGCGACCTCAGCAGTCCCCGTTCTGTGCATGCGTAGACATGGTGGCCCCCTTCTCGGTACCGCCGTATGTGCGGAACGCCAAAAAGTGGGGCCCTACTGTACCCCATTTGTTTCATATGAGAGGCTATATAGTATTTTAAAATATTTGAGACTGCCAGACCACCTCCTACTTTAGCAGCAAATATAATTGATCTGGCTATTCTCTGTTATTTATGCTTCCAAATAAATTGCATAATTCGATTTTGGATATCTTTTATAATTGTAAATGGGACAGATATTGGTAATGTCTGAAAATAATACCAAAGTCTAGGGAGAAAATTCATCTTAACCACAGTAATACGCCCTAACCAGGAAATACAATGAGAATCCCAAACTTGCAAATCTTTTTTTTAGCTTTGAAAAAAGGTCCGGATAATTATGCCTCTTTTTCGGTTAGCGTCAAATTTAAAACTTCCAACTTTCCCATATTAACTTTATACCCAGACAGTTCACCAAACCTCTGAATATTGTAAATTCAGGAGGGATGTCAATGGATTAACTATAGAAAAAAAATATCATCTGCGAAAAATGACATTTTATAATACTCATCTTCTTTTATGATCCCTTGTATATTTGGGGAGGCTCTTATAGTAGCTGCGAGAGGCTCGATTGTTAAGGGCACCCCTGTCTCGTACCATTCTTAATTGTTATCAGATTCCCCACCCCCCCTGGAATCTTCCAAGTGGCTGTCGTTAACAAATAGAGGAGAGGGCCTGTACCCCCTGTAAAAAAATTAAAAAAAACCCGGAGAGTCCGAATGCCTCTAGCGTTCTATCCAGAAAATCCCACCTTATCCTATCAAGGTTAAAGCAAATGTTTCCCGAGGCTACTGATAGATGCTGGAGGGGATGCGGACAGCTAGGGGATGTAGCGCACATACAGTATGGTGGGTTTGCCCAGTAATGCTGACATACAGGAGGACAGTTTTGAAATTAATAGAAGATGTCGGGAATCAAGGTTCCGCTTGACCCAAATGGAATAATTTTCTGTTAGATATTTTTGTTTTTCCATTTGTATTCTCTTTCTATAGGATGCAATTGAGATAAGCTGTCCTCGAATCGTGGCCTTATGGGCCTCCCATAATATTGCTGTCGATTCTATCGACCCATTATTAATTTATTGGAGTGAGTCTCCAATTTATGTGCTAATTTCCAGGTAATTTAGTAGTGAGCCATTCATTCTCCAGTGGAAGGATTGAATCTTGGCAAATGGGGGGTCAAACAAGATCGCCAAAGGAGCGTGATCCGACCACGTAATAGAGCCTATATCTGAGTGAACCAACACTTCCAGAATATTTGGGGTTGCAAATATATTATCAATTCTAGAGTAGGAGTCGTGTGGGATTGAGTAAAATGAATAATCTCTTTGTATATATATGACCTTTATGTGAGTGGCGCCAGGCGTCGAAAAGACCAAACTCTTTAACAATCTAAATTTCTTTGATACACTATGTCATTGAAGAGTTTGGCTGCTCAGGATGAGTGGATTTATCCATATCTGGGTCAGGGACCATATTAAAGTCGCCTCCTAAAATTATTAGCTGTTCTCGAATGTCTCCCAAAGATTCCAATGTTTCCTTTAAAAATTCAATTTATCCCTCATTAGGTGCATATACATTGGCTAGAGTGATATGTAATCCTGACAGTAGACCGTGGACCATGAGGGACTTCCCTTCTTGGTCTCTCTTGATCTCCAATATCTGGAACGGAATACCATACTTTACCAAATCGCGACCCCTCTTCTTTTGCTTGTAAAGGACGAATAGTGTATAGTGTACATCTCGCTGAAAAGTGTTTAGGGGATCCTGAGTGTCAAAGTGCGTCTCTTGCAAAAAAAACAATATCTGTTTCCAGATTCCTAAATTCTTTTAGGGCCAATCTACGTTTACCATTACTGTTCAGACCCTTAACATTCATAGATACTACCTTCAATGGCGTTTGACTAGTCATATCCAGTATCGTTGCCCTCTATCTATTGTGAAAATTATGCTCCAAAAAACTTGATGGTTGTGGAAAACAGAAGGGGGAACAGGACAAAAAACGGGGGGGGGGGAGGGGGAGGGACTTAAACTCCTGCACTGCTTTATCCAAAGCAGACTGGAACACGGACTGCATGTCCTCGAACATAGTCTTTAAATCTTGCCTTGTGATGGCTGTCTCTCTTTCTTCTGCCCCCTGCTCCTTCTCAGGGCTCAGTGATGAGCGCCCCATCCACCCTCCTCACCACCATCTTGTTTTTTCTCTCCTGCAGTCGCAGGGCTCTTTATGCCCAAAATGGGACAAATCCGAGGCGCTCGCCTTCCTATCTTTCCGGAGAGGCGTGTCGGGTGGTTCCCTCGGAGCTCTGCTTCCATTTTTGCCGAACTACGAGGTGCCAATCGGAGGCTCTCGTTAAAAACAGGCAGCGGCATGCACGGAGCTCTACAGCAGACGTGCAAGCGCTGTGACGTCACGCGCACCCCTGGGTTGGTTTAATTTGATCTAATATTCATTTTATAATCTTCTGTAAAGAGAAAATGTGAAGAAATATGTAAGAAGCTAGACTAGTTGTCCGATCTGTGAGAAATGGCTTCTTACATGTTTCTTTGCATAGTTCTCACAGATCTGACAGCTAGTTTAAAGACTTGGAGTCAAAATATTGTATGGCTTTCCATGTATATGATGTAAATATGTCTTCTTTATATCTTCTTTATATGATGGCTTGTTTCAATGTATATGTAAATCTACAATAAAGGATCATATATACATTTTTTTTTTAAAGCACAGGTTGGCTCTGTGTGTGCGTTATACCAGACAGTGAGATAGATAAGTGTAACTGGGTTTTTGCACTACTGTAACAAGGTAATTATACATCGGGCTTCTCGGGTCCAGCTTTCCACCCTGAGAGTCTTGTAGCTTCATTTTGGCACCTGAGACACATAAGTCACCTTATGTCATCATATAACGCAGCATGTTCATTCTCAGACAGCAGGGGAAGCCCCAAAGTAAGTGGTACGTAACTAATAAGATTTTATCTTTAATTTGACAGGTGAGTATCGGAAGATAAAAGTAGAAGTGGAAGATGCAGCAGAGGATTGCAAACCAGATGTGACTCCATCAGAGAAGAATGAAGAAGGGATGGATTTCAGCAACTCCCTGGTACTGAAGACTGAAAATATGGTGCGGGTGGAAGCATCCATGGAACGCGAAACTGGTTCAGAGCAGAGACAGATCTTGGGGGAAAAACCTCTTATTTGTGATCTAGTGAAACCCCTACGAACCCACACAGGGGAGAAGCCATTTCAGTGCCCCTCTTGCGATAAAAGATTTAAAGAAAGCTCTGCCTTAATCAAACACAAGAGGACGCACAGCATTGACCGGCCATACAGATGCTCAGAGTGCAATAGACGCTTCTTCCGGAATTCTGACCGCATTAAACATATGAGGACACACACAGAAGCTGAAAACCTGCAGTGTCCTGACCGAGAAAAATCTGTGAATAGTAGCTCTGACCCTCTCAGCTCACAAAAGGAGATCCGAGTTGCAGAAACTCCCTATACTTGTGCAGAGTGCAGAAAGGCCTTTAATCAGTTGGCTTCTTTCATAGAACACCAAAAAACTCACTCAGGAAAGAAGCCCCATAAGTGCGCACATTGCGGCAAACTCTTCACTCGGAAATATTATTTAGTGAAGCATTTGAGGTCCCACCCAGCAGAGAGGCCTCATCAGTGTGCTGTATGCAAAAAGGGCTTCATTCAGAAATCTGACCTTGTTACACACCAGAGGATCCATACAGGAGAGCGTCCTTTCCAGTGCTTCCATTGTGAGAAAAGGTTTACACAAAGGTATACTTTGACCACGCACCAGATGACTCACACTGGAGAAAAGCCATATAAGTGCAGTGACTGTGGGGAAGGCTTTACTTGGAGATCAACTTTCATTTCACACCAGAGGATCCATACAGGGGAGCGTCCTTTCCAGTGCTTCCATTGTGAGAAAAGGTTTACACAAAGGTATACTTTGACCACGCACCAGATGACTCACACTGGGGAAAAGCCATATAAGTGCAGTGACTGTGGGAAAGGCTTTACTTGGAGATCAACTTTCATTTCACACCAGAGGACACATACAGGGGAGCGTCCTTACCAGTGCTTCCATTGTGAGAAAAGTTTTGCAATAAAGTCTACTTTGAGAACGCACCAGATGACTCACAGTGGGGAAAAGCCATATAAGTGCAGTGACTGTGGGGAAGGCTTTACTCGGAGATCAACTTTCCGTTTTCACCAGAAGATACACACAGGTGAGTGTCCCTATAAATGCTCGTAACAATGTGTTCGGAACGCATGCCTGGTGAAGCATCAGAGAGTGCACACATGGCGGCAGAGTTTGGATTGTAACTTCTTGGTAATGGTCCCCCCATCTCTGGCCCCCTGTTTGTAGCTCTGCTCCCATTTGCTCAAGCTGCAGGAGGAAGGGACCGGGGAGAGGAGGTTGGGGTCCGCAGGGGATGTCCCTGTGGTAGAATGCGGGCCACCTGTTTACCCACCAGTGCATTAAATGGACTAATCGAATGACCCTTCTCTTGATTGACCAGCTTTGTTAGCCAATCCGTTAAAGCCAGATAAATAGACTAGTTTAGCCTACTGTATACGACTTGTAGTAGTATAATTAAGAATTTGAATAACAAGTTTTGTTGTGTTAATTACTGCTTTAAACTGTCTGCGCTGGATTATTGACGGGTCACATGCATAGGTTGTATGATATAATATTTATACTACAATTGGGACTAACTAGTGGAGTGGCTGGTGGGCGGCTGCTCGGCTGGGGGCGGTGCTACTGCTGGACTGGTGTCTGTTCTGAGCTGAAGGAGTCTGACCTGTGGTGGTAGCTGCAGATTCATCTGATCTGAGAATGACCACATTGAGTGACCGACCAATGTCCACCTGGGCTGGGACCTGGCCTGGGCTCTACTGTACTGTCTCATGTCTATTATATTATAGCAGTATGTTAATAACAAAAACACGTTCAGTTTCAAGGGGGGTTAAACATATATATTATTTAGTTTTATCACCCAGCAGAGTGCCACACAGTGCCACCAGCAACCGCACACCCAGGGACACTGTGCCAGCCAGTGCCACCACCAGCAGCACCAGCAACCACACACCCAGGGGCACAGTGCCAGCCAGTGCCACCACCAGCAGCAACCGCACAGTGCCAGCCAGTGCCACCCAGTGCCACCACCAGCAGCAACCGCACACCCAGAGACACAGTGCCAGCCAGTGCCAGCACCAGCAACCGCACACCCAGGGACACAGTGCCAGCCAGTGCCACCACCAGCAGCAACCACACACCCAGGGACACAGTGCCAGCCAGTGCCACCACCAGCAGCACCAGCAACCGCACACCCAGGGGCACAGTGCCAGCCAGTGCCACCACCAGCAGCACCAGCAACCACACACCCAGGGGCACAGTGCCAGCCAGTGCCACCACCAGCAGCACCAGCAACCACACACCCAGGGACACAGTGCCAGCCAGTGCCACCACCAGCAACCACACACCCAGGGACACAGTGCCAGCCGGTGCCACCACCAGCAGCAACCGCACACCCAGGGACACAGTGCCAGCCAGTGCCACCACCAGCAGCAACCACACACCCAGGGACACAGTGCCAGCCAGTGCCACCACCACCAGCAGCACCAGCAACCGCACACCCAGGGACACTGTGCCACCACCAGCAGCACCAGCAACCACACACCCAGGGACACAGTGCCAGCCAGTGCCACCACCAGCAGCAACCACACACCCAGGGACACAGTGCCAGCCAGTGCCACCACCAGCAGCAGCACCAGCAACCGCACACCCAGGGGCACAGTGCCAGCCAGTGCCACCACCAGCAGCAACCGCACACCCAGGGGCACAGTGCCAGCCAGTGCCACCACAAGCAGCAACCGCACACCCAGGGGCACTGTGCCAGCCAGTGCCAGCACCAGCAACCACACACCCAGGGGCACAGTGCCAGCCAGTGCCACCACCAGCAGCAGCCGCACACCCAGGGACACAGTGCCAGCCAGTGCCACAACCAGCAGCAACCACACATCCAGGGACACAGTGCCAGCCAGTGCCACCACCAGCAGCACCAGCAACCGCACCCAGGGACACAGTGCCAGTCAGTGCCACAACCAGCAGCAACCACACATCCAAGGACACAGTGCCAGCCAGTGCCACCACCAGCAGCAACCACACACCCAGGGGCACAGTGCCAGCTAGTGCCACAACCAGCAGCAACCACACATCCAGGGGCACAGTGCCAGCCAGTGCCACAACCAGCAGCAACCACACATCCAGGGGCACTGCGAGAGTGACATATATTATTCACCTTTCTCTCTATATATATTATTACTAGGATAATTAGAGAGAGATTGGAGACCTTTCCTCTGTGTATATACCAGTTTACTAGTTATTAGAGTTACCGTTACTACTAATAAATACCACAGTCCGGTGTCTAAACACTACCCCACCCCACTGATTATACCATTACTAGTATAACTAACTGTATGCCACTAGCAGTAATATCATTAATAAGAATTTGACTAACAAGTTGTGTTAAAATAATTACTTTACACCCTCTGCATTAGGTATCTGACTTGTCATGTGCATATGATTTTTTTGTTTATATACATATAGTTTTTTTTTTTTTTTTTTACTACCACTATCAGTAGTATACTACAATTGGTAACCAACTAATGGAGTGGTTTTGTGGCTGAGCAGTGGGCGGCTCGGTGGGCAAAAGAACTGTGCTTCCCCCATTCCCCTCCCCCCGCCTAGACTATGAACCCCCAGATATTTCAGTTACATAGAGTGGTAACATCCATGTAACATTATAGCACATAGTGGATGTTGAGAACACTTTTCTATTACATGCTTAAAAGAGAATTTGGGGATAAATAATATTAAAAAAGAATACACAATGTAAAAGCTCCAAGCAAACAAAGAAAAACGAAAAAGCATAAGACCTAAAATAACGAAATAAAATCAGTGCAACTATGTTTAATTAAACTGTCACACGCTCACGACCTCCCACACCCTATTTTTTTCCAGTAATCAATCATTGATGCACATGCTTGTTTCCATAGAGCTGCGATTGATCACAGAGCCGCGTTCAGTAAGTGCAGAACTAAGGATTTCTTTAACCGATACCCATCAATGCCGTCTCTATTGAGGAGAATAATATTCGGGTCCTGGGGTACGACAACACCAGCGATTCCTTGTATGCAATTCATTATCTCGTTCTAATTTGATAACGAAGACTCCCAGCAGATATGCTTAATTGTTTGCTGACCCTCCATAATTTCTCCTGCATAGTCCCGATACATTGGGCTAACTGCTATGAAGCATCGGAGGGGTATAGTACCAACTGTAAAGAAGGTTATATTTGTTTTCCATTATTCTAGTGGACAATGATGAGGATCCTGCAATTGCCCATATTCTGGACCATTCTTCTATAGAAATCTGTTCCCAACTCCTTTCCCACTATTATTAACGGGGTTCTCTATTAAATATGATATATTGCCAGATGAAGAAGAGGGAGTAAGAACCTGGTCACTCCATTGAAGAGCAGGGGATGGGCGTGATGCTGATTCATCTAGTCAAATATCAGATGTTGTGAATGAGTATTCTGATGATGATGTGAGACACTGTGATATATAAATGTATAACATTGCCCATATATAGTTATGCACTATGAAAAACGTTAATAAATAGAGCTAAAAAAACCCAGAATAGTTGTATTGCACGTGTAGTACATGTTGCTTAGTGCAACTGGGTGTTTGCAGTAATATATCACGCTTCTCAGGTCCAAGTTTCCACACTGAGAATCTTACAGCTTGATTTTGGTGCCTGAGACACATGAGGTGACTTATGTCATCATATAACGCAGCATGTTCATTCTCAGACAACAGGGAACGCCCCAAAGTCAGTGATACGTAACTGATAGGATTTTATCTTTAATTTGACAGGTGCGTATCGAATGATAAAAGTAGAAGTGGAAGATGCAGCAGAGGATTGCAAACCAGATGTAACTCCATCAGAGAAGAATGAAGAAGGGACGGATTTCAGCAACTCCCTGGTAGTGAAGACTGAAAATATGGAGCAGGTGGAAGGAGCCATGAAATATGAGGCTGGTTCAAAGCAAAGACAGATCTCGGGGGCACAACGACATACCTGCAGCCACTGTGAGAAAAGCTTTAGTTGCTATGCTTCTGTGGTGAGACACCAAAAGATGTATAATGTGCAAAGTAATCAGTGTTCTCACTGTGAGAAGGCCTTTTTAAGGAAGACAGACCTGAAGAACCACCAGAGAACCCACACTGGAGAGAGGCTGTATCAATGCACAGACTGCGAGAGAAACTTCACAAAATCTTCAGATCTCGTCATCCACCAGAGGATGCACACAGGCGAGAGGCCATACAAGTGCTTGGACTGTCCGAAAAGCTTCCATATGATGAAATTACTGACTCTCCACCGCAGGACACACACAGACGAGAAGTGTCATCACTGCTCCGTGTGTGCGAAAAGCTTTCTCCGGAGGGCTGATCTGCTGAAACACCTTCAGACACACGCGGTGGAGAAGCCATACCAGTGCTCCGTGTGCAATAAAAAGTTTGCAAAAAGCATCAACTTAATCAGACACAAGAGGGCGCAATGCACTGACCGGCCATACAGATGCTCAGAGTGCAGTAGAAGCTTCATCCGTAATTTTCACCTCATTAACCATATGAAGACACACAAGAAGATGGAAACTTCCAACGTGCTGACCCAGAAAAATCTGTGAGTAGTAACTCTGACACACGAACAAACCCACTCAGGACCGACGCCTCACAAGTGCGCACATTGCGGCAAAAACTTCACTCAGAATTCCCATTTAGTGAAGCATTTGAGGACCCACACAGGAGAGAGACCTTATCAGTGTGCAGCGTGCGAAAAGGGCTTCATTTGGAAATTGGACCTGGTTATACACCAGAGTAGGGGTGTACAAACTGAGGGGCACAAGATTTTGTAGGGGGGGGGCGCAGTGACACAGGCGGGGGGAGATGATGTTATGTGGCGGCAGGAGGCTGCCAGAGTGAAGCAGAGGAGCAGCCGGCAGAAGTTAGGAGTTGGGGAGAGAGAGACTCTTATACTACTATACTTATTTAAAAACACACCTATTCAAAATCACATGACTTTTTTTTAAATGAATTAAATCAGGCATGGGGAACTAATATCACCAGTAAAAGGGGGGCTTGGTGTAAATAGCTTGCTCACTCCTGCACCAGAGGACACATAAAGGTGGGCGTCCTTACCAGTGCTTCCATTGAGAAAAGGTTTGCACAGAGGTCTGATTTAACCAAGCACCAGGTGACTCACACTGGGGAAAATCCATATAAGTGCGGTGACTGTGGGAAAGGCTTTACTCGGAGGTCAAATGTAATATTACACCACAGGATACACACAGGCGAGCGTCCCTATCAATCCTCACAATGTGACAGAGGGTTTGTTCAGAACGCAGAACTGGCGAAGCATCAGAAAGGGCACATGACAGCAAAGCTTGAGCTTAAAAGACAATTCGGGGATAAATAATATTAATAAAGAATACACAATATAAAAGCTCCAAGCAAACAAAGAAAAATGAAAAAGCATAAGACCTAAAATAACGAAATAAAATCAGTGCAACTATGTTTAATTAAACTGTCACACGCTCACGACCTCCCACACCCTATTTTTTTTCCAGTAATCAATCATTGTTGCTCATGCTTGTTTCCATAGAGCTGCGATTGATCACCGAGCCGCGTTCAGTAAGTGCAGAACTAAGGATTTCTTTAACCGATACCCATCAATGCCGTCTCTATTGAGGAGAATTATACTCGGGTCCTGGGGTACGACAACACAAGCGATTCCTTGTATGCAATTCATTATCTAGTTCTAATTTGATAACGAAGACTCCCAGCAGATATGCTTAATTGTTCGCTGACCCCCACAATTTCTTCAGCATAGTCCCGATACATTGGGGTAACTGCTATGAAGCATCGGAGGTGTATAGTACCAACTGTAAAGAAGGTTATGTTTGTTTTCCATTATTCTAGTGGACAATGATGAGGATCCTGCAATTGCCCATATTCTAGACCATTCTTCTATAGAAATCTGTTCCCAACTTCCTTTCCCACTCCCGAGCAAAGCCCGGGTTATTAACAGGGTTCTCCTCTATTAAATATGATATATTGGCAGATGAAGAAGAGGGAGTCACAGGGACAATAACAAGGTCACTCCTCTAGTCATATCAGATGTTGTGAATGAGGATACTGATGATGATGTGACACACTGATTTTGAAATTGATACGAACTTTGCCCATATATAGTTATGCACAATGAATATAATAGAGCTAAAAAAACAAACAAAAAACAGAATAGTTTTATTGCATCAGTGTAGTACATGTTGCTTAGTGCACTAACAGGATAATTATACATCAGACATCTTGGGTCCAAGTTTCCACCCTGAGAATCTTACAGCTTAATTTTGGTGCCTGAGACACATAAGGTGACTTATGTCATCATATAACGCAGCATGTTCATTCTCAGACAGCAGGGGAAGCCCCAAAGTCAGTGATATGTAACTAATAGGATTTTATCTTTTAATTTGACAGGTGAGAATCGGAAGAAGGTAGAAGTGGAAGATGCAGCAGAGGATTGCAAACCAGATGTGACTCCATCAGAGGCTGGTTCAGAACACAGACAGATCTCAGGAAGAAAGTGTTATACCTGCAGCCACTGTGGGAAAAGCTTTAGTTGCTATGCTTCTGTGGTGAGACACCAATGGATGTATAAGGTGCAAAAGCCTCATCAGTGTACTCACTGTGAGAAGACCTTTATAAATAGGAGAGACCTGAAGAACCACCAGAGAACCCACACTGGAGAGAGGCTGTATCAATGCACAGACTGTGAGAGAAACTTCAGAAAACCTTCAGCTCTCATCATCCACCAGAGGATGCACACAGGCGAGAGGCCATACAAGTGCTTGGACTATCCAAAAAGCTTCAATCAGAGTTCAGCACTGAATCAGCATCGCAAGACACACACAGGCGAGAGGCCTGATCACTGCTCCGTGTGTGCGAAAAGCTTTATCCAGAACTCTGATCTGGTGAAACACCTGCGGACACACTGGGGAGAAGCCATTCCAGTGCCCCTCGTGCGATAAAAGGTTTGCAAAAAGCTCCACCATAATCAGACACAAGAGGGCGCAATGCACTGACCGGCCATACAGATGCTCAGACTGCAGTAGAAGCTTCATCCAGAGTTCTGACCTCATTAAACAGATGAGGACACACAAGAAGATGGAAACTTCCTGCGTGCTGACCCAGAAAATCTGTGAATAGTAGCTCTGACCCTCTCAGCTCACAAAAGGAGATGATCCGAGTTGCAGAAACTCCCTATACTTGTGCAGAGTGCGGAAAGGCCTTTAATCAGTTGGCTTCTTTCATAGAACACCAGCAAACCCACTCGGGACCGACGCCTCACCAGTGCGCACATTGCAGCAAAAATTTCACTCAGAATTCCGATTTAGTGAAGCATTTGAGGACCCACACAGAAGAGAGGCCTTATCAGTGTGCAGCATGCGAAAAGGGCTTCATTCAGAAATCTGACCATGTTCTACACCAGAGATGGGGTGTACGCCCCCATAGGGGTGATGCATAATTTAGTACGGGGGCCCAGTGAGACAAGCGGGGGTAGATGTTGGTACATAGCGTCAGGAGACCACCAGAGTGAAACAGGAGAAGCCGGCAGAGGATTTACAAGTTGCATGGAGGCAGAGCAGGACGGTCCAGGGGTCCGACCCGGAAGTCTCTCTTCCGGTGTCTATTCTGCTACAGCACACTCCTCTTCGACCCCCTGCTCTGCCTCCGTGCAACTCGTAACTCCTCTGCTGGCCCGCAATGTACCCTCATCTCCCCCTGCCTGCCTCTTTCACCACCCTGGAGCTGGGCAAGAGGGGGAGAGAGCTGATGAGATGAGGGGGAGACAACGAATGAAGGGGAGACATGAGATGAGTGGGAGAAAAAAATTGCATTCAGTATTATCTTATACTACTACACTGATTTATTTAAAAACAAACAAACCTATAACATTTATCATGCTTTACTGTTTTAAACATTTTATACCGATTTTATAAAAAATAAAAAAAGTAATGTGATTTGAATTACATGAGGCATGGGGTACTAATATCACGGCTGAAAAGGGGGACTTGGTGTAAATAGGTTGCTCACCCCTGCACCAGAGGGCACATACAGGTGAGCGTCCTTACCAGTGCTTCCATTGTGAGAAAAGGTTTGCACAGAGGTCTGATTTAACCAGGCACCAGATGACTCACACTGGGGAAAATCCATATAAGTGCGGTGACTGTGGGAAAGGCTTTACTCGGACGTCACATTTAATATTACACCACAGGATACACACAGGCGAGCGTCCCTATAAATGCTCACAATGTGACAGCAGGGTTTGTTCAGAACGCAGACCTGGCGAAGCATCAGAGAGTGCACATGACAGCAAAGCTTGGATTCTAACCCTCTTGGTAATGGTCCTCCCATCTCTGGTCCCCCCCCCTCTATCCTTTCCCTCTCCACCTGGACATTGAACACAGTCTGGTGAAAGAGCTGCTGCCCCTGGGGTCCCCCTGGCATCAACCGGGCGATCATCACACTGGGTCCAGAGAGTACACACAAGACAGCAAAGCTTGGATTCTAACCCTCTTTGTAATGATCCCCCACATTTATGGCCCCCTCTTCGTAGTGCTGCCCCCATTTGCTCAAGCTGCTGGAGCAAGGGACCGGGGAGAGAAGGTTGGGGGGTATCTGTGGTCGGGGGGAAGTCCCTGTGGTACAATGCGGGCCGCCTCTTTCCCACCAGTGCCTTAAATGGACTAATCGAATTACCGTTCTCATTGGCTGACAAACCCGGCCAATCAGTTTAAGCCAGATAAAATAAACTAGTATACCCAACTGTATATGACTAGTAGTAGTATAATTAAGAATGTCAATAAAAAGTTATTCTGTTAATTACTACTTTACACCGTCTGTGTTAGATTGACTGGTCACGTGCATAGGTAATCTATATGTACATGTAAAAATGTCTGTCATGGGACGCCAGGACTCTTAACACCTTTTAAAACCTTAAGGGATAATTTACACTAGCAAAGACAGAGTTATTAAATAAAATGGGGTTTATTCATGCAAACATACAACAAAATACACATCACACTGGGGGACTTGGGGGGAGACACTAACATACCTAGGTGCAGGGCACCTCCTTCAGCAAAAGGCTTACCCTGAGCCTTCTGGTTCCAGCCGCCATAAGATTCTAGCTTTCCCTGCTGGCTGGGATTCTCCAGTGCTTCTCTGCTGGTATGTAGCTCTCTCACCCAGAAGGACCTTTGAACAGCCCGCCAGCAGGCCCACACAGGCTCATATAGCGCTTCTCTACTTGTATCTTCAAATCATCAAAACAAAGGGACTTATCTGCTACACTGCTCTCCCTTATATAGGGCTTGCTGCACATTTATTACATTTAGGGGTCTGGCAGCCAATTAGAGCATGGATTATGATTGTGCAGCCAATGGGAATCGTGCCTATGAGTTTGAAACCCATCAACCATTTTCCTGGCTAGCCCCATACCCTATGGTCCTGGCACCTCTGAGTCTAGATGAAACAAAAGGCTTTCTTTGAAGATAGCAACTCCACAGCCCTTCTCCCCCACCATGTGCCACAAGCCTGCATGTCTTTGCAATTAACACAGGGAATCCCATTACTTGGGTTGGTTGCATTGGAATGCTAATCCACATCTGGCTCTATAGACATTTATACATAATGTATAAGACACAATACACTATCTTAACTTATATCTTGGGAAATCTTATACCTATAAGGGAACTGCGTCTGGGGACATTGTATAGCCCCAGTGTAATTCTCCTCGTGTATCCGCAAATAGTGCCTGCACGCCGGGGTGAATTAGGGGACTACCAGTAACTCGGCTCCCCGAACTCCTGCAAGCAAAAAGAATACATTTTTGCTGAAATATCCCACCTAAAACTTACCCTCCTGAGGTCTCATGTCTCTAGGATGCCGGGAACCCCAAAAGCCCCTAAACAGGTCAGATTTTTGCTATACTTTACATGGGACTTCCATAGCCCACACCGTTCTTGTGAACAGACAGGTACCCGCAAATTATACACTATTTGCGGATAACATGGTACTACCGGCTACTCTGGGTAGCAACACATTACAGTTTTTTTTTAACCCTAGTTGCTCCCCAATATCTACCTTTAATCTCCTGCTCCCAAAGTCCCTGTCCTGTAGCTATTTCCTAACAGTGATCCTAACTATACCTGGCATCCCTTGCTTACATTCCTGCAGGGGATCATAAAATCAAAACAAAAATATAATTAGAGCCCTATACAAAACTCCCACAGCAGTCGTGAAACTCCCAGGAAGAGACTCAAACCTCATACAAATCACTAATGGCACTCGACAAGGATGCCCCCTATCTCCGCTTCTATTCGCCCTCTCCATAGAACCCCTGGCAATGACAATTAGAGACGAAAAGAATATCAATGGTATTGAAATTGGAGAGACAAATTACAAAATATCCCTGTTTGCCGACGACATTATTCTAACCCTGCCCAACCCATTGATGTCCCTCCCGAACTTACAATCCCAATTAGACCAATTTAGTAAAATTTCAGGATATAAAATTAACACGGACAAGTCGGAGGCACTGAATCTTTCATTAACGGCATCAGAAGTTAAGTTGCTACAGGCAAACTTCAATTATAAATGGAGCTCGATAAAAATTAAATATCTGGGAATACAGATAACGAGCTCTTTTAAGACCCTATACCAATACAATTATCCCCCCCTCTTCGAAAAGATTAGAAAAGATCTTCAGAGCTGGAACGAAAATCAGATCTCTTGGCTAGGAAGAATAGCCACAGTTAAAATGAATATCCTGCCAAGACTCCTATATTATTTCCAGACGCTACCAATAGACATTCTATCAGCAGAACTTAAAAATATCCAGAATAGAATTTTTCAATTCATCTGGAAAAACAAAAGACCAAGGGTTGCAAGAACAATTTTACTAGCTCCAAAAGATTGCGGAGGTTTGGAAGTCCCGGATATTACTAAATACTATTTGGTGGCCCAACTAAAACAAGTAATAATGGAACAGCGACCCAACTACAAGTTGTTGGCTCGGGATTGAGTCTACCTATACAGGACCCCTTTCTCTGCCGGTAACCCTTTGGACCGGGGGGGGGGGGGGGAGAAAGGGGAAGAAAGAGCCTAGCAGATAAATTAAAACTGCGAGCAATGAGGTGTACATGGAAGGTATGGACTAGAAACAAGGAGAAATATCATTTGGCATCTTCACCCACTCTAATGACCCCCAAATTTAGCAATCCTGAGTTTATCCCAGGCTGCCTCCCAAAGGGACTTAGTAAATATAAAGAGCTAGGGTTGGTAATAGCTGATGATTTTGTATCCAAAGATAAGATTCTTGCACTCCCAGATTTGGAGAAAAAACATAAAATTACAAACTTACCGGTATTTGGTTACTTACAAATTCGACATTACCTACAAACAGTCTCAAAAGACTCAGTGTTTTCGGCTATGACAAAATTTGAGAGATTATGCAGCAGAGGCTATTATTGCAAAGGTCTGATTTCTGAGGTATATCTGGGCCTGGCGTCAACTGCGGCACAATCTAAGCATAGCTACATGCTAAAATGGACAGAAGACTTAAACCTAGAATTAGACAGAGACGACTGGGAGGATATCTGGGAAGCGGCCTCTAAAACATCAATCTGCACAACTATAAAAGAAAACATATACAAAATTCTATTTCATTGGTACCTAACCCCAAATAGGTTGAGCCAGATTTTCCCCGGGTCCTCAGATTTGTGTTGGAGAGGATGCGGGCAAAAAGGAGAGATGGCTCATATCTGGTGGAATTGCCCAAAAATTCAGGGGTTCTGGATCATGATGCAAATAATGATACGAGTGCTCCTGCGGCTAGAGATAGAGGTGGACCCACTGGTCATGGTGCTGGCTACACCAATAGAGGACCTACAACCCCAAGAGAACTCACTGCAGCTCGCTGCTCGGTAGCTGCGGCATGGAAAAAAATAAACGCCCCCTCCAAGCAGACAGTACTGAGACGTGTCAGGGAAATAAGATTAATGGAACTCCTCTCGGCACAGCTGGGTCAAAAGGTTGATAAATTCCATAAGGTTTGGTCAGTATCGCCAGACAACTAAAAATAAAAAATAGGGGCCATACAAGACTGGAGTTAATAAGTCATCCCCCCTCCCCACCCCTCTCCTCACATTTCTCCTCAACCCCCCCGCCCCCACTCCCTCTTCTTTCTTGCTTTTCTCTCCACTATCCTTGATTTTCTCAGAGAGAGATGTCTGGAAGCGCCTGCTTCCTCAATAGGTTGTTAACATTTAAAAAAAAAAAAATAACAACAAATGTTTTGTAGAATTTAACGGATGTAAGTTAATTTAAAGAAAAGAAGACAACAAGAGTATTATTTATGTTGTAATATAATGTTTAATATTTTTTCTTTTTACACACTGTGAAGTTGTAACAGAGGTATATTAAAATTTGTTATATGATGTCATTCTCTCAAAAAACAATTTAAAAAAATTGAAACAAAAAGAAGTACAAACAAATATAAAATCAGTTGCAGACTGCTGCAATGACTACCTGTGAACAAAACCACAAAGGGGGGACAGATGCTAACCGTGAGCTAAAGAAGCGGGTGGCCAAGGAAGGTGCTGTTGTTAGTGTCCGGACTGCACCGTCGCTTGGTAGATCTCTCCTCCGCTTGAGCTTCCCGGTTCCACTGTCCCGGCCAATGAGTGTGTGTGCTGGAACAGCCTCACGTCACCTCAACGCATTTCGCAACTGCGTGCTTCATCAGGTTCCTACTACTACTAATAGATATATTGTGATATGAAGACCTCTGAATCAGAAATACTGATTCAAACAGAGTTCCTGATTTATGATTAACTTTGTGGATTTCAGGGATTGTGCAAACCTTCAGTTTTAAAGAGATTTAAAATGTGAATAGGAATTCCAAGTCAGCCTAAGGCTAGTACTAAAGTCGAGACTGGGGAGAAGCAGATTGAAAAGAATTAAATGTCAGTTCTAGAGAAAGGAAAGTACACCACTGCCAGTTTCTCTTATACCACTAAAGTCATATGCAAAATGCACATCATTCTTGTTACATTCAGCAATGATGAATGCGGAACAGACATTGGCATTGATATTAGAAGACTCTGAAGAGCTGTTAAGAGCCAGGTGAAGAAGACAGAGAATTTCAGGGACAGAGCAGGTGGTGGACGTGATGTGGATTCATCTATTGAAATATTACTTGTGAATGAGGATTCTGATGGTACTGTTTTGTAGTGGTGTTTAACAGCCAATGAGAGAGAATAACATTTTGTACATTGCCCTTACCCTAACTCCATTTTCAGTGCCCAGCGCTCAACACTGAACTTGCAACACTGCCAAGTCTCCTCTGCTATTTATATTCGCTCTAACCTCACATCTTTCTAAACAAGACATTTCTTTCCACAAGCCTTATGTCACTCACACCATTCATATTTCCCCATCTGTCCTTCCTTCTCCACTTCTCAGTTCACATGAACTGCTTTCCTATCTGTGCCCTTTGGTTCCACTCAGCTATACCCCCTGCTCTACCCACCCCCCCTACAAATTCTCCTCTTGCATCTCCCAATCCTGGTCCCTGCCTTATTTCTACATGCTCTTATCCTCACCTCTCACAACTTCTTCTCCTTGTGGCGTAAACCTCTCTAACCTCATATGCCTCCCCTCTCTCCTGTGCCCTTTGGAATGCACACTTCTTTTCTAACAAATACATATCTGTACATCAAGCATGTCAAACTAACGGCCCCGGGCCGCATGCAGCCCACAACAAATATCTTTGCGGACCAGCCAATGTGTCCCGGTTACGTCAGCGGTGAGGAGGATGCGGCAGCTGGTAAATATTCTCTATGTTCAGTAGAATGAGTGAATGCTGCCGTGAAGATTGGATGAAGGGCCGCATGGGTTTGAATGAAGGAGGCGGAGCTTAGAATGCTTGCTGGGACGCAGGGGATTGGTCGCAGGCAGGTCAGAGGAAGCGGGGGCAGGGCTTCTGCTTTGTGCAGAGCACACGGTGAGTGTGTGTGTATGTCTTCCCGCTCCTGGCTCCTCTGCCTGCTGCTCGATGTCCCCCACCGGGCGGGCAGCCACAGGGACCCAGTCAGAGCGGGGGGTTGCCCCCCCTGGCGCTCTCTGCCCCCCTGGTGCTCCCTTTCCCCCCCCACTGGTGCTCCCTTTGACCCCCCCCCTGGTGCTCCCTTTGCCCCCCCTGGTGCTCCCTTTGCCCCACCTGGCGCACCCTTTGCCCCCGGTCCCCTTGGTGCGTGAGATGGGCGTGGGGGCGGGCAGTGGTGGTGCAGAGGGAGGCAGGGAGCCACCTGCTCAGATCGCAGGCCTTTCCTCTCTCCCTCGCCCCCCCCCCCCCCCTCCAGTCACTCACATCTGTCGCTGCCTCTGTACTCCACTTTGTGTGTGTGTGGGGGGGATGTGGGGGGTGGTGAGTGGGGTGTGTGTGTCGGTGTGTGGGGGGTGTGTGTGTGGTGGGTGTGGGGAGGGGGAGTGGGGGAGGGGAGAGTGTGTGTGTGGGGGGGGAGAGTGTGTGGGGGGGAGAGTGTGTGGGGGGGAGAGTGTGTGTGGGGGGGTGTGGGGTGGGGGAGTGTGAGTGTGCGTGGGGGGGGAGTGTGTGTTGGGGGGAGTGTGTGTGGGGGGGAGTGTGTGTGGGGGGAGTGTGTGTGGGGGGGAGTGTGAGTGTGTGGAGTGTGTGTGTGGGGAGGAGTGTGTGTGGGGAGGAGTGTGTGTGGGGGGGAGTGTGTGTGAGGGGGGAGTGTGTGTGCAGGGGGAGTGTGTGTGTGGGGGGGTGTATGGCAGGGAGTGTGTGTGTGGGGGGGAGAGTGTGTGTGTGTGGGGGGGGGAGTGTGTGTGTGGGGGGGGAGTGTGTGTGTGGGGGGGTTGGAGAGTGTGTGGGGGGGGGAGTGTGTGTGTGGGGGGGGGAGAGTGTGTGTGTGGGGGGGGGAGAGTGTGTGTGTGGGGAGGAAGAGTGTGTGTGGGGGGGGGAGTGTGTGTATCAATGGCTGTGTGTGTGTGTGTGTGTGTGTGTGTGTGTGTGTGTGTGTGTGTGTGTGTGTGTGTGTGTGTGTGTGTGTGTGTGTGTGTGTGTGTGTAGGGGGGGAGTGTGTGTGTGGGGGGGGAGAGCGTGTGTGTGGGGGGAGAGTGTGTTTGTGGGGGGGGGGGAGAGAGTGTGTGAGGGGTGTGTGTGTGTAGGGGGGAGTGTGTGTGGGGGGGAGTGTGTGTGGGGTGGGAGAGTGTGTGTTTGGGGGGAGTGTGTGTGTGGGGGGGAGTGTGTGTGTGTGTGGGGGGGTGAGAGTGTGTGTGGGTGGGGGGAGAGTGTGTGTGTGTCAGGGGGAGAGTGTGTGTGTCAGGGGGAGAGTGTGTGCGTGGGGGGGAGAGTGTGTGTGGGGGGGATAGTGTGTGTGTGGAGGGGAGAGTTTGTGTTTGGGGGGGAGTGTGTGATTGTGGGGGGTGTGTGTGGGGGGGAGTGTGTGTGTGGGGGGGAGTGTGTGTGTTGGGGAGGAGAGTGTGTGTGGGGGGGAGAGTGTGTGTGTGGGGGGGGGGAGAGTGTGTGTTGTGGGGGGGAGAGTGTGTTTGGGGGGGTTGGAGTGTGTGTGTGGGGGGGAGAGTGTGTGTGGGGGGGAGAGTGTGTGTGTGTGGGGGGGGGGAAAAGTGTGTGTGTGGGGGGGGAGAGTGTGTGTGTGTGGGGGGGGTATGGGGGGGAGTGTGTGTGTGGGGGGGTGTGTGGGGGGGGGGTGAGTGTGTGTGTGTATCAATGGCTGTGTGTGTGTGTATCAGTGGCTGTGTGTGTGTATCAGTGGCTGTGTGTGTATCAGTGGCTGTGTGTGTGTGTATCAGTGGCTGTGTGTGTATCCGTGGCTGTGTGTGTGTGTGTGTATCAGTGGCTGTGTGTGTGTGTATCAGCGGCTGTGTGTGTGTATCAGTGGCTGTGTGTGTGTGTGTGTGTGTGTGTGTGTATCAGTGGCTGTGTGTGTGTGTATCAGTGGCTGTGTGTATCAGTGGCTGTGTGTGTGTGTGTGTGTATCAGTGGCTGTGTGTGTGTGTGTGTGTGTGTGTGTGTGTGTGTGTGTGTGTGTGTGTGTGTGTGTGTGTGTGTGTGTGTGTGTGTGTGTTTGTGTGTATTAGTGGCTGTGTATCAGTGGCTATGTGTAGCTGTGTGTGTATCAGTGGCTGTTTGTGTGTGTGTGTATCAGTGGCTGTGTGTGTGTGTATGTATCAGTGGCTGTGTGTGTATCAGTGACTGTGTGTGTGTATCAGTGGCTTTGTGTGTGTGTATCAGTGGCTGTGTGTGTGTGTGTCAGTGGCTGTGTGTGTGTGTGTTTATTAGTGGCGGTGTATCAGTGGCTGTGTGAGTGTATCAGTGGCTGTGTATCAGTGGCTGTGTATCAGTGGCTGTGTCTGTGTGTCTGTGCAAGCCAGCAGTGACTGTGTGGGAGTCTGTGAAGTCAAAGGCTTCCTCTGTGGAACATAACCTTTTTAATCTTATAAATTGTCCCTTGAGGATACCTTTTTTCAGACATTTAGAATGATTACTGTCAGCTCTGAGGTAAGAATTGCGTGCATTAGGCTTTCTGTATATATCCGTTTGTATATTCCCCCGCATATCCACATACAACATTAGATCCAAAAAATAAATGTGATGAATATTTTCATGAAAAGTGAATATTAAGTTATAATCATTAATATTAAGTTGGTGAATAAATGTTTGTAGTGAAGAAAGATGACGATCCCAGATAAATAAGAGATCGTCTATATAGCGCTTGTAAAATAAAATTTGGTGCCTAAAAGAGTTTTGATCACTAAAAATAAAAATAGACTCCCACAGCCCCATAAAAAGATTAGCATATGAGGGTGCGAAAGATGTGCCCATAGCGGTGCCTCTGAGTTGTAAATAAAATTGTGAATCAAAAGAAAAATAATTGTGAGTAAAAATGTGATAGAATCTATTAAAAAAGTGCAAAGTGCTGGTGCTAAGTGAGATAATTTTAGGAAATGTTGTATAGCGGCAATACCCTGCTCATGTTTGATAATATTATAAAGAGAGGTAACATCCATGGTTACCCATCTGTAGCTCTCTCGCCATTGAATATTGTTTAGATCAAATAGTAGTTGGTTTGAGTCTTTCAAAAATGATGGTAGCGATTGTACTATGGGTTGAAGATATACATCTATAAAACGAGAGGGGAACATAAAAAATCGAATTCTTTATTACTCAATACATAAAGTTCTTTGCCTAGATCGAGTAATGCACTCAATTCTTGTGAAAAAATGGTGGTAGGATCTGAGGATAATTTGCGATAAGCTCTAATATCAGAGAGTTGTCTCAAGGCTTCTTGTTTCTAACTCTCTGCAGATTGTATAACAATCGCCCCACCCTTGTCTGCATTTTTAATAACAATTGTTTTATCGTGTTTAAGATTATGCAGTTCTTTCAATTCAAGGGTGGTTAGATTGCTATGCCAATGTGGGTCATGCTTACATTCTTCTGCTAAAATCCTCAGATCTTTTTCCACCAATCTTTCAAACGTAGTGATAAACAGACTCTTTGAACCATAAGGATAGAAGGTTGATTTCTTCCTAAATATAGTGTGTTCAAAACTTAAGAAGTTAGATAAAGAAACATCTCGTGAGTTATCTTCCATATTCTGTTCTAGGTACAGATCCTCTAGATCAGAAATGGCACAATGATCTTTAAATGTAAAGTCAAAATCAGAATGATCTGGTTCTGGTGAGTCGTCACCAGCATGAACTGGCGAAGACTCCGCAGAATCACTTATAACAGGTACAACAGTGTCAGGTTTGTTAGAAAAAAAAATATTTAAAGTTAATTTGCGGGTGAACCGCTGTAGGTCAATATTGGTGTCAATCAATTGGAAGTCACTTTGGGGAGCAAAGTTCAAACCTCTATTAAGTAGAGATAGTTGTGCTGATGTCAATATCTTGTGTGAAATGTTAATCACATTATCATCATTTATAGCTAAGCATATTTCTTCCTTTTTGCCGCCCCTCTTGTTCCTCCTCTTCCTCTTTGACCTCCTCGTCCTATGTAGTTTTTTGACTCCTGTTGTCTATTCATTTGTGCAAAATGTCCTGAAGCACCTGATGTGGACGCGTCTCGTGGTTGTGAGCCTGTGGAACTCTTTCCTCTCCATGTGTCTGAAGTAATGTCAAA